>NW_014542917.1:753365-827873 GCF_000741045.1 Vigna radiata var. radiata | reverse complement strand
GGCTGACGCGAATGGTCGCACGTGTGCTTAAACCCTTTGAAATAATTTTTGTTTAATTTTAAAAGAAATAAGAAGAAGGTTTTCAACACAAGGCTAACGCGAATGGTTGCACGTGTGCTTAAACCCTTTGAAATAATTTTTTCTTAATTTTAAAAGAATAAGGAAAAAGGTTTTCAACACAAGGCTGACGCGAATGGTCGCACGTGTGCTTAAACCCTTTGAAATAATTCTTGTTTAATTTTAAAAGAATAAGAAAAAGGCTTTGCAACACAAGGCTGACGCGAATGGTTGCACGTGTGCTTAAACCTTTTGAAGTAATTTTTGTTTATTATTATTTTATATATATTTTTTATCTTTCATTTTTATTAATTTTTGTTTATAATATCAAAATAATGTTTTCATGTAAATATTTAAAACAACGTAAGTATTTTTTAAGGAAAGACTAAAAGTTAGAAAATAAATTACAACTTATAAAAAAAATAATTAAGTGTTAAAAGAAACACTAAAAAATCACTTTTTATAATTTTTAAATTTACCCATTTTTTGCCTAAGAAAGAAAAACAATATTTAAAAGAAATAAAATAAAATAAAACAAAAACAAATTGAAACCGGAATTTAGTCATTAAAAGAGAGAAAGCGTCACAAGCTCTAGCACCATTTTTTTTTTAATTTTAACCTTTTTTTTAAAATACTTTTTATTGAACATTTATTGTTTCTTTCAAAAATTGAGAATGGAGCAAAAAATAAAACAACATGATAATAAAGACTAAAAGAAACAAAGTACAATAGCAATAAATAAAACAAAACAATTAGTAAGAAAAGGAGTGATATAAAACCCAGGGATGAGTGCAACACAAAGCCTTTTTCTTTCAGTTCCCTTAGGTTCTCTTTTCGAAATTGGATTTTTCTCTTCCTCTCTTTTTTTTTTCCCTTATGCTCTTTTTTTGAAATTGAAATTTTTTTCTCTCTTTTTTTTTTTCTGTTCTCTCTTCTTGAAATTCAATTCTCCTCCCCTTTTCTTTTTTTTACAAGGTGCATATTTATATACACACAAGTGGCGAATTAATTGTCAATTAGTAGGGAAACAATTAGTAGGAAAATAAATGGTCTTGATTGAATCAAATTAAAAACATATTTTTCTCTTTGGGAAGAAATTGAATACAACAATCAATATATTATTTTTAATTATTCCTTGCAATGATTGTCATAATGTTGATTCGAATTATTACCAAATAAAACAAAATTTCAAAAATATTCTAAAGTGATCTGTCATGCATTAATATTAATTGTTTATGAGCATTTTTCCAAGAAAATCAAATCCAATTCATCACGTCTAGCACCTCTCCCATTTTATTCACGTGCACCCCCTTTTTTTCTTTTTTTCTTCCTTATTTCCTTTTGTTTTTCTTTTTCATTTTTTTTCTTCTTCTTTCCTTTCTTTTCTTTTTTGTTTTTCTTTTCTTTTTCTTTTATTTTTTTGCTTTTCTTTTTTCTTTTTTTTTTTGTTTTATCGTTCCTTTTTTTCCTCTTTTATTCTTTTTTCTTTTTTTTCTTTTTATTTGCAATTATTTTTCTTTTCTTCTTTTTTCTTTTTTTTTGTTTTTTCTCGTTTTTTTTTCTTTTTTTACAAGACTAAACAAAATAGTACAATAAAATTAAGAATAACAAAATAATAAAAAAAATGAAATAAGACAACAATAAAAATCAAGTCCTATTATTTAGTTACCCGAACGAAATTGGGTGTTGACACCCCTCTTCTGTAATCTTTAACCTACTTTGAACAATCCTCAAAGTGTATAGTCTCCACGAGTCAACCTCCTGTAATCACAACAGGAAAAACCAATCTCCAGTAGATTGAAGGCAGTCTTGATCAACAAGAATACAATAGTTGTGCATAATCTGATCAAACAGTAAGCTCAATACAACTCTCCTTCAAAGAACCTCCTCAAAGATAGATCACCACGATCTTCTTAATGAGTTCTTGTAGCAAATTCTCATAGATCACAATTTGTAAATCAAAATGAAAGTGTAAGAATAACCAAAGTCTCTGTGATCAACTGAGTCACGTCTATTTATAGTTTTCTATAAATTAGACATTCCTATAGTCGACTAGGCTACTAATAAAGTCGACTGTCATCAGACAATTATAATAGTTAAGTCAAATAGTAGCAGTCAACAACAACCAAATAGATTTTGCAATTAATATAGTTGACTATCATCAATGCTTTAACTAACTTTTGAAATATAGTTGTTATTGTACACAAGCATAACAAAATTTCAAATCAAATAACTAACTAAGTCGAATCCACTGCGCACGTAGTCGACTTAGACACATTAGCTCAATTTGAAAATCTTTTCAATGTAAAATCACTCACATCATTGCTTTTGAAAGTCTGCACATAGTCACTTTTAATTGACTTACTTCATAATGAAGTCAACTTAAAACTTACAGTTATGCCACACAATATAAGTTCATAAAAGTGCATGTGGTTTTCTCTTTAAAACATATGTAATGCAATCATAAATGATGTATCAGATATAAGCTCACTAAGTGCATTCATATATCAAGATCAACACAAACATGTTCAATAAGATATCATCCATAATGAGGAATAAAACATATAACAAAACAATACATGTGTTATTAATAATGTGTTGTCATCATAAAAAACCAGAGTAACTAGAGCACTGTGAGATTAAGGTTAGCTAAACTAGTGCTTCCCTTATCAACAATCTCAACACTAAATAAATAGAATTTACTTTAAATTATATTTCAATATAGATACCGTAATGATTTAAACTACTCACATTAAATAATTCAAAAAATACATATATTTTAGATAATAATTTAAAGTGTTAAGGTCTCACATCCCTCTTCTCCTATATAGTTTCATTTCACACTTTAAGAGAGTAAGAAAAATGGCATAGGATAATGAAACGTCAAAAATAGTAATGTGATAAGAAGAAGAGAATATCTGGAGAAAGAAGGAAAAAATGACATATAAGCAAGGAATAATGACAAAGTTTAATGTCTTTTTATGTCTTTAGCAACAAGAAGCCCACTCAACTGTTTGTTTGATTTTATTATTGTGTGAAAGATAATTTGTTTACAAGGTTTATACTTGTCACATGGAGCTTAGTCTCTTGAGTGAATTATTATTTCATTGGGTCGATCACTAAAATTTAAAGTTTATCATCTTAACTTTTGTTGAGTGGATTTTAAGATTTGAGTGAATTCTTAGATATTGAGTGAAAACACTCCAAAGAGAAAATCTAAAGCTTTTTGTAAAACAATTTTCTAAACAACTAGACATTCGTTTTATGAATGTGTTACATAAAATGGATGAAAAAAACTCAACATAATAGTTGCAATGAAAAAAACTTAGATTCTGAATTTGAGTTACATTTACCTAAACAAAATGCAAATAAATAAGTGGATGGAAAATAATTGATTGAATTTAAAATGGCTAAACAAATTATGCAGAGAACATTGAATTTCTTCTTTTGTAAAATTTTGCTAGGTGAAATCCAAGTGTTTAGGTAATTTTCTTCTAGAGAAAACATTCTAAAATTGAAATAAAAGGAATAAGTCTTTTTCCTACAAAATCCTAAGTTAGTACTTTAGATATAACAAGTCATCTGATTGTGACACTCATCACTTGAGTGATGATTGATTTCTTAGGGTAAGAGCTCTAAAACTAGAAACTTTGATCTTGGATCAATATATTACTTGGATGAAATATATTGAACTTGCAATATATGCATAATCGGAAACCCCTTAAAATCTTATAATTTGCTCAATACAACAAGTTATTCAATCCAAAACTATATGATTAAGTGAACTTAAGACACTTTTGATCAAATGCAATCCCAAATTCTTCGAGTGATATCATTAGGATCAATTACCCTTAATTTTAAGTATTGTCCATTTTGGAGCATATAGTTTATCATGGTTTTGTCTTTAAAAAGCACCTTGGAGGGTAGAATGAGGAAGGAATATTTAAATTTCCTTAAGTCTCGACTCTAAATCGATGTAGGATTATTGACATGGGAGGAACATAAGCCCTTAGTCGAGGTCTATAGGGAATGAATGTTCATCCCAATTGATGGCATATTAAGGAACTGACGGTTCATCTTAGAACCTCGTTATTGACCACATGGTGGTCGCCAGTGTTTTGATCCCAAGTTTAGAGCAATCATGTTAGGGTCAATCATCCCTCATTCGAGGTATTATCCACTTTGAAGTATGTGATCCGTCACGGTTTTGTTCTTAAAAGGTGTCTCAGATGGTGGAAAAAAGAAGAAGTATTTAAACTGCCTTAGACCTCGACTCTTAAATGATATGAGATTATTAGGTGTAGTAGAAACACTAACCACAAAAACACCCTATAATAATCTCAAACTCAACAAATGTCATTTTTCTCCATAATCCTAAAATGCACGCAAGGCTAGAAAGAAAAAAAAATTGATAAACTTACCTAAGGTCATACTCAAGAATTTGTGTTCTATGCTTTTTCACAACTATCTTGTAGCCAACAATTCAATAATGGAGGAAAAGATGATATCTACGAAATAATTGGAATGAGAGTATTTCTGTGTTTGGATTTGAAAATGAATTTGGAAAAGTGAATTTAAGAGGAAACAAGGTGAACGTGATGTTATTTAGATTAAGGAAAAGATGATACGATTTGAAATGAAAGTTTGTGAATAATATAATGAGTATTATGGATTAAAAAAATATTTTAATGAATAAAATTAGATAATTACCATTTCACCCTTGAGAATAAATTTAAAAATTAGATAATTATTATTATTTATTTTAAAATTATTTATTTTATTATTATTATTTTAATATATATATATATATATATATATATATATATATATATATATATACGAAAGAATTATAATCAATTCTTACTGTTTTGTCATATAATCAGAATTGATCACCCGGACACAGAATCGATTCTCGTATCATATTACATTCATTTCACCTTCGAGAATTGATTCTCTCGACTTCAGATGATCATATATGATATTTTAATTGACTTATGTGTATTACCTTCACAATCTTTTTGTTTGGGTGTTCTTCGTGGCAGACGAATCCTTTTTGTGACTTGTGAACATTACATCACTAGAACCAAACATAACATTAGACAGAAAGAAGAATAAGAATAAAATGAAATATTAGAGGAAACAAATTTATTTTAGGTGAATTAAGAACATTATTATTTCTTCTAACATTATCTCCAACTTACTAAAATAACCTTTTATTTAAGTCCACAACTTAAGAACCTAAGCTCAATTATTTACTATATGTACCACCCAAATTTCTACTGTCACTCGTAATTTAAAACATAACTATTATATTCCATTTAAATTCAAAACCATCTCAAATATTAAACACGATTACCAAATTAGTAAATTCACACTCTTTCACGACAAAAGTGCCTTTACAAAATATATTATTAATACATGTAAATATGTGTAAAATAAAAAAAGTACGTACGTATGTTTGATACTAGTGAAAAATAATATAGTATAGTAAAATCAAATAAATACTTTGTATGTTTTCTAGGAATGAAAAGTGAGACTTGACTTTTCGATTATCAGTTTGCTTTGGCCAATATTACTTAGTCCACTAAATTTATAGGCCGAAGGAGACATGATGAATAGCCGCACCCATTATTTTTAAAAATTAAATTAAAATAAAAGAAAATTTAAAGTATTATTTTTTTTTATGTTGTGTTACTGGAATAATGTAAATATAAAATAGTATCGTAAATTGAATTATTAACACTTATAAATTAAATTTTAATTATTAATTATAATATAATAGTATTTTTTAATTTATTTTATTAGAGACATTAATTAATTAACTAAAAATTAAAAAATAATTATATTATAAAGTTGAATTTTTTGTTTTTATTTCGATGTTTTAGTTACTGAAACAAAATATTAGTATTGATGTAACGGGTTTTGTTTGAATATCACTAAGATGATATAAAATACTAATATAAGGTATTATAATTGACGATTAATTATTTGAAGAGAGAATGATTTTTACTATTATCATTTATGTCTATCGTATTCTTTTTATATCTTTGTAAAAAGTTAATCTTTTAAGGTAAACAAGAAAATAATATTAGAAAAATAAAATAGAAGATTCTACCTTAGAAATCTTGTTTTTAACAAAAAGGTTCTTTCTTATAGATAGTAAATTAGAAATGATAGATATTTATCAATTTGAGAAAAAAATGTTGTAATTAAAAAAAAAAAGTTCTTTCTAATTATAGAATCTTTCTCATTAGAAAAAATATACGTAAAATCTTCTAGTTTATTTTCAGTATATCTAGATCTTCTACAATATAACCAATAGTTTCTATTATTACCTTTTTCAAATAACTTTTCTCTAGCATTTGTTCTCTTATGAACTACCTTTATAGTTTATGAGAGAGCCTTGGAGATTCCTTCGTCAAGTATGACAACTTTTCCAGTTTCTTCCTTTCTTACCATAAAAAATATTTCTGATAGGATGATAATTGATTGGTGAAATTATATCGAGGTGTTTTTAAATGTGAATACCAAATAGACATTAATTATTGAATTTGGAGACTAAGTAAGCAATTAAAAATTTTTTATATTATATTACTGGACTAATGTAAATATCAAATAGTATCGTAAATTAAATTATTAATACTTATAAATTAAATTTTAATTATTGATTATAATATAATAGTATTTTTTAATTTATTTAATTAGAAACATTAGTTAATTAGCTAAAAATTTAAAAAATAATTATATTATAAACTTGAATTTTTTGTTTTTATTTCGATGTTTTAGTTACTGAAATAAAATATTAGTATTAATGTATCGGGTTTTGTTTGAATATCACTAAGATGATATAAAATATTAATATAAGGTATTATAATTTACGTAATAATTATTTGAAGAGAGAATGGTTTTTATTGTTATCATTTATGTATTATATTTTCTTTATATCTATGTAAAAATTTAATCTTCTAAAAAAAGGAAAACAAGAAAATAATATATTGAAAAATAAACTAGAAGATTATGTACTAAAATGAGATATCCTGCTTTTTATAAAAGGATTCCTTCTACATATATTTCGAGATTTTGTAGGTAAATTAGGAATAATTGATATTCATTAATTTATCAACTTGAGGGGAATGTTGTAATTAGAGAAAAAAAAATTAATTAGAAAAATACTTGTAGAATCTTCCTCGTTAGAAAATAATATATGTAAAATATTCTAGTTTATTTTTCAGTATGTCCATATCTTCTACCATGATAATAGTCTCTATGATTACCATTTTTAATGAACTTTTCTCTAATATTTGTTCCCTTGTGGACTTCTTTTCTACTTGTTATAGCAGAGCTTGTGTTGGAGATCCTCTCATCAAGTATGACAACTTTTCGAATTTCTTCCTCTCTTACCATAAAAAATACTTCTGATAGGGTTGACAATTTTTCTCTTCCTAAGATTTGTACCCGGATTGGGTTGTACTCATGATTCAAACCATGGAGAAATTTAAAGATTCTTCCTCTTTCTACAGCTTCAGCATGTGCGACAGCATCTGTTTTACACATCTTTATTGTTTGATATTGATCTAATTCAATCAAAAGTCTATTCAGGATTCTGTGATAATCTGATATGGAAAGAAAGCCTTGTTTTGTATTAAATATCCTGCTTTCAATGTTATAACATGTAGCAAAATTCTTTTTTAATGAAAAAATACTTTGTAAATCATCCCATATTTCTTTGGCAGACGAATGAAACATATAAATTTGACTCATCTCAGGAATCATAGAACACCACATCCAAACCATAATTAGTGAATCTTCATTGTCCCAAATTGAAAAATTAGTGTCATCCAGTCCTGGCCCTCCTCCATGTATGTGATCTAATCTTGAACATCCCTTGAGAATCCTTTGAATGTATTGGCTCTATTGTAAGAAATTTTGACCATCCAACCGATAGGCACCCACCAGATTTAGGAGATCATTAGGACCCAAAGGAATGATTTTTACTTGAGACATCCCTTGGAATTCAATCAAGTGTGTTCAGTGACCCTATCTGAGTTGACGACGATGAGTGGGCTACACTGGGAAAAAGGAGCAAAACTCAAATATAAACCAAATGGGACATCAATAACTCGTGGAACAAACTTAGGAGGGTCCGACGACCCTTTTTATGATGACGGTAGCAAGTGGGTAGGCAAGTAGGCTACATGTGTCAGACAACGATGGTGGCGCCTTTCCCGAAGCAATTTCTAGTGTTTTGTTCATAGAAGTTGGGCACACCTTTCTACCTCATTAACGACTCCAACTAACGTAGTGGTCAGACAACAACGACGGTGGCTACTATTGTAACAAAAACAAAGCTCCCAAGATTGAAGGTTACGAAAAAGACAATGATTTTTATTATTATAACTCATGTCTATAACATCTCCTTACACCTATTTATAATAATCTAATCTTCCAAAAAAACAATATACTGAAAAACTAAAAAATTTTATAGATATTTTCTCTAATTAAAAAGATTATATGAATATTTTATTTAATTAGAATTATTTTTCTCTGATTACAACGTAATTTATAGAAATTATTTTTTTCACATATTACTTTCAAGATATTATTAAAAGGGTTGCTTGAAATAAAATAGTGAAATACATTATAGATTTCTAATATATTTTTATTCAAAAATTTTATGACATGAAAAAAAAAATTCTATTGCTTCAATGACAATATCTTATTTCAAACTACAATATTAAAACAAAAGAATAATATTTAAATTTATAAAATCTTTTTTAATAAAGAGTCGCTACATATGTTGTAATGAAAGTAAACGATATCAAAATATAAGTTATATATCGTTTATTTAGTTGTATAATATTATACTATTTATTTTTTAGCAGTAAATATGCATGTATTTTAATTTTTGAAACATTTATTAGCTTGTGTATAATACCTTAAAAGAATAAAATAAAATAAAATAAAAAAACTATATTATGAATTTATTTTTTTCATAAATTTAAAAAAATTGTTCTCTCACATATACGCAACACAATTCATGCTCTATTAAGTGAGTTTAGCTGAAAACTCGATCACATTTGGTTAAATTTATATACAATTTTTCTATATTGTTATAGTTAGGAATGGAAAAATACTTTACCCTCCATTCTCCTTCTTAATTCCAATGAATGACATACACAAAATACTGGAATTGACGTGTCATACACTATAAATCGAAATAAATGGACTAATAACCTATATTCTACTGATTCACGAACGTCACAAATTTAAAATTAAAATAAACAAATATAACACAAATATATTATTACAAAGGAAACTTGTTAACGGGCCCCAAGCTTTTGTATTTAATTAATAATTTAGAATTTTATAATATAATTAGATTAAATATTGAAAAGGAGATTTTATACTATTTTGTAATGTATCGAATCTAAATTGATTTCATTGAAGAGAAATTGTAGTTAGTCTTCCTAAATGTATAGTGTTATTATATATTGTAAATAAATGATGGAAGTTTAGTCCATTTATAGGGAATGTTAAGTTGGTAAAACAATGGGAGAAAGATATATAACCACCATTTTTTCCATTGGCTTCCACAATCAGAAAAGAATCTCTCTCTCTCTCTCTCTCTCTCTGTCTTGTTTTTGGTCTTAATTATTTAAATGCAAAAAAAGAAAAAAGAAATGAAGCGAAGCAAAGGGCATTATTGAAGTGAATATTCGACATAAATTTAAAAAGCAGAAGAAAACAAATTTAGAAATTAAAAAAAAAATATATATAGTATTGTAGTACTGAGACGTTGGTACTACAGTAGGAGGCTAGGGAGGAGATAAAAATTTTGAAAGCAGGGAGAAGTCACGGACATAAAGAAGAAGAAGAAGAAGAAGAAGTAGTAGATTTAATTTATTGAAATGAAATTGAAAGAAGAAGAAGAAGAAGAGAAGAGGGGGCCAACGTGGTGAATAGTAAAGTGGTCATATCAAGAGGGGCCACCATGTGAAATTGTGAACACTGTGCAAAACGCTTGCCACTCGCCCCCACCACCATCACTCAACTAAACACCTTCTCCCTCTCATTCATTCAACAACCCTTTTTTACGTCCCATCATCCAATCTTCTCTCTCTCTCCTCTCCTCTCAAATAACACTAACACATAAACAATTTTATTTATTTATTTATTTATTTATTTATTTATTTATTTAACCCTCTTCACCCTTTTCTTCTCTTCTCTTCTCTTCTCTTTCCCAACACAAACTTAAAAAGATTCTCCTCTCTCCGATCCATCACCCCAGCTTCTGCTTCTGCTTGCTTCCTGTGAAATCATCATGGACGCTGCAGCAGCTGCAGCTCCAACGCCCGACGCTCCGCCGGAGGGATCAGCAGCGCTGGTGCAGGCCGAGGGGTCGGCGGCACAGCCGGCGCCCAGCCGCTACGAGTCGCAGAAGCGGCGAGACTGGAATACGTTCTTGCAGTACCTGCGGAACCACAAGCCGCCATTGACGTTGGCGCGGTGCAGTGGCGCGCACGTGATCGAGTTTCTCAAGTACCTCGACCAGTTCGGGAAGACTAAGGTGCATATTTCGGGGTGTCCTTATTTCGGACACCCCAACCCTCCGGCTCCTTGTGCCTGCCCTCTCAAGCAGGCCTGGGGCAGCCTCGACGCCCTAATTGGACGACTCAGGGCGGCCTTTGAAGAAAACGGAGGCCGTCCCGAGTCCAATCCCTTCGCCACTCGGGCTGTCCGAATTTACCTCAGAGAGGTAAGGGAAGCCCAGGCCAAAGCCCGTGGAATTCCCTACGAGAAGAAGAAGCGCAAGAGAACCACAACCACTATCTCTTCCACTGTCACCACCGCCACCGTTTCTACTGTAACCACTTCTACTTCTAATAACCCTACTAACGGAGCAGGCGTTAGTCTACCTTCTGATGTTCCTACTGCCACTACTCCTAATGTTACTACTGCTACTACTTCCGTATAGTATAGTATAATTCTCATCATTTTTTTTTTCCAATTTATACTGCTATTATCTATCTATCTAAGGAGATTTATTAATTCTGCTTCCGCCTTATATACATAAATATATTTATTTATGCTGATTTCTCTATACTTAATATAAAAGTTTAACCTCTATCGATTAATACATATATAGATTAATATATAGTGTTAACTATATGTCTGATTATGTGGTTGTATTTAGTGTGGTGTTTCGATACTAGGTTTCTGTCGTACGACGTGAAATGTTTGATCATCATTCTTGTGTTTCATGAAATGAGGTAGCGGACCGGTGGAGGCATAGATTGAAATGAATACGTTGTTTTGCTTGACACAAGAGTCCGAGGCCTTTCACTTTCGTGTTGAATCCATTCCTCGTTTTCTTATGATGAAGTTTACTGTTGGAGAGTGTGAGGGAGAGAATCGTATATATCCCTCTTTATGGGGTTTTTCTTTGCATTGTATCTATTTGTTTATATATTCTCACTGGGTGGCGTATATTTCTATGAATCGTATCCCTCGTTTGATTTCAATTTCGTTGTGACATTTCGCTTTTGTCTTCACCCGGCGAAGCTCCAAGGTGCAGTTGGAAAACAGTTTGGTGATGAAAGATAGATTGAAATGAAAAAGAAGAATCATACATATACATATACATATACATATACATACATGTATATATGATTCTGCAGAAGGGTGCAGTTTATGGAAGGAAATCAAGAAATCGAATTTACCATTCCATTATATATTAGGATGATTTTAGTTTGGTAGAGAAATGAATTAAAAAAAAAAAAAAAAAGAAAGAAAAGTTTGATGATTCTTTTTTATCTTTGATCCTTGTCTTGTTTTGGATCTGGTGTTCGTAAGAAGGGCAACAAGAACACAGATGGAGTCAAATAAGGTCTAATCCTTCTTTTATATATAGAGAGTAGTTCCCAGCAACACTGTTCATCTGGTCCCCGGGGTTGTATCATATCTGTTGGGCTCAATCTATCAACCATGATGCACACGTGCACTTATCATTTACAGCTTTTCTTGCACTTCTGTTCAGGTGCTCCTCCTTTGCAGCTTCATCTCAGATTTTCTGCTCTTAGATTTTGTTCTTAAGTTTCACCACTTTGCCTTTTTTTTTTTTCTTCCTTTCTTTGCCGAGGTACCTAGCTAGGTTATTCCCTTTTCTCTGCTTCTCTCTCCCTAATTACTTACATTTCTTTAATATATATGAGACAACAACACTTGCAAAAAATATATGAAATGAAATGTTTATATCCTATGTAGAATATATGAAATAAAATGGTACTTGAGAAAAATGTGTAATTAGTTGACCATAGAAAGATTTATTGTAGAGTAATTTGTCTTGCATAAAAGTATAGGAGAAAATGAAGTGAAAAGAAAAGAAAAGAGATCGTTGGTGATATTTTATTTTGGTAACCCCCACCTAAGCGTGAAAGGGACTAGTAGCCAACCGATCCTTACATTGTATAAATTAATTAGCAATATTGATTTGTATTATGATAACCCACCCATTGTTTAATGGTGTTATTTGTTATTATATAGCATAGAGCCACTAGGCACTTCCAAACAAAACAAGATTTCTGAATTTTAATTTGGAAGTTTGGACCCACATCCACTAAATTCATGATTCATCTACTCATGATAATGTACTGAAAACATTTCTTTGCATTACTTTTTTGTCTGTTTCTTTTCTCGCAATAATTTTTCCCTCTCCTCTCCATGAACACTTTTTCATTCAAGGGGAACTTTCGCTTTCTGGCCTTTTGTAGAACCACGTAATTTCGTATAGGGCACTTTATTTATCACTTTCTTTTGTTTTTTCTTTATTATGTCCGCTGGCCACTTTAACCATTTCGATTTCTAAAAAGTCAAAAAGATAATTTTATTTTTTTTAAAAATAGTAATAAAATTTAGATCCGATTTCCTCTCTTTCTTGATTTGGCATACCACATAGCAGCGTATGTGTATGCGAAGAGAGAGACGCATTTTGATCTGTGTTGCGGTACAGAAGAATATGGGTGAGGGAGAGTGAAGTGCGAAAGGAGTAAAATCACGAGGTTGATAAGATAAAGAGTATCCCACTAAGTTTCTCAGTTTCATCCTCTTTTGTCGCTACATACAACAGCATCCACGTCTCAATTAATGTTGTTTGTCTCTTCCATAGTTGATTCATGTTTGGTTTTATGACGACTCAGAACTATACCTAGCTTTTATTATTCTCTCATGTCACCTCCTCCTATGCATTACTCTTCTTCTTCTCACTACCAACAACATTAATTAATTTAACATCCCTCCTTCTTTCTTTCTATCCTAATGTTTTTTTATTTTTTATTTTCAGTATTAATATTCATAATGTTTTAATTATTTGGGTATATAATGTGAAATGATTATTTGGAAGGGATAATAAGAACCGTTGTTTATACTCTAATAATGGGCATTTCAAATGTGGCATTATTGACTTACGATTATGAAGAGGGAATATATACCTAAAATTTATGAAGACCAATGAGGTCACCCACATGATCTTGCTTCTTGCGACACAAATAAACGGACCACATACAAACACGTGGCTAAATGTCTCCTCCTTCCTCTTCTTTTTCAACTAAATTCCAACATGAAAGATTATTCTCTAATTTAGCCACAAAAAATATTCATTTCAAAATCAAATAATAATAATAAATTAAGACCAAAGGTTCAGAAAATTAAATTAAACCTGAAACAAAAAGAACTGCACGTCCATGATTTCTATTCTAATAATTTAGAATTGACTAGTCACTCTGAGAGATAACTTCAAAAGAATATAAATATGAGAAGAGAAAAAAGAGAAATCATTACTCTCATAAATTACTTCATCTCTTTCTAACAATATAAATATCACAAGAAAAGAGAAGCAAATAAAAATATCAATAATATATATGTAAATTTTTCAGAGACATTTTATTTGTTACGATTAAATTAATTAGTCCCACATAAAACTTGGTAATTAACTTGATTCTTCATTTTCTTAGTTTATATAATAGTTTTACCAAAAACAAACTGTATAATCCATTATGGGAGAATTCATAATTCATTATACACTTCTCTTCTCATTATACTAATCGTAGTAATATAAATATAAATAATGTAAATAAAAGAAATAAAATAATAATAATAATAAAAGTATAAAGAATAAAATTTTAATGCTAAAATTAAAAACATCGAGATTCTAATATTCATCAATCAAATCATCTCTATTTTTATTTTATTTTTCACCTATTTTTATTAGATTAAATCACCTCTATTTTTACTATATTTCTTACTTCTTTCACTTATATATTTTCTTTTCTCTTTAGTAAACATGTGATTTCTAATGAAGAACATTTTGTTAAAAGGTAAAAATTGATCCTATTCTAAGAGATAGGAATGTGATTTGTTGAAATCTTATTATTCTATTTGAATATTCCTTCAAGTTAGTAGGGAGCATTATTCTTATTCACATACATGTACGTTCATATTGTGCTGACATAAATTTCAGAAACACAAACAAATCGATCATAAACTTTGGATGAATAGACGAAATATAAAAAGAAAATAACAAATTAATATTTTTATAGTTTTATTGTAAAGTTTTATTGAAAAATGAAAACATGGAATGAATAACTTTTAGACTGGACCCGTGATGTAGCATAGATTTTTCAGACTTTCTAGACTAAAACAATGGGCGACAAATGAGTGGAACGTTTGCAATGGCCATCGAAAGGAACACATCCAATAATTGAATGCTTGGAAAAAGTGCCACTTTTCATTGGGGATGTTTTATTTTATTTTATTTTATGTACTTCTAATTAATTTTCCTCACCCAATACAAACTCTTTTAATTCTATATATAATTTTTTTAATTTAAAATCCATCTAATACTATATTTCAACCATGATTAATTAAAACTAGTTTTACCTAGTTTTTAGAGAAATATGTCATAGATTATTTTTCTTAAAACTTATTTCTAAAAATGTTTCACAATTCATCATAGCAAACATGAATTTGCATGAGAATATTTTGGAGTTCGTATTGTCATCTTTGTTTAACATTCAAGGACTACACCACATGCTTAATCGTGTTTACAGAAATCAACATCCCTGCCAAACAAATTAAAAAAATTGCAAACTCGAATGCATTTATGTTATAATAATAATTAATTAAAAGTCTTTGGCCTTATAATCATATACTCTTTCCAATGTAAATTAATCTGTAATGCGAGTTTTTCTATGTTTAATAGGAATTGTTTTAAAAAGATATATATAACTACTAAAATGATATGTAAGATTTGAGATATTGGAACTTTAATTATTTTTATAATTTATTTTCTGATTTTTTTATATTTATATTTTCTCTATCGTTTTTTTTTTTTAATTTTGAAATTTTCTTTTCGTTTTTTTTTATCAAGAGTCACAACTTAAGAGAGAATAAAGTTTGATCTAGTTAAATGTTTGTTTTTAGGAAGTTTTTCTCTCTCTTATATTTCAATTTATTCTTTATAGTAATGTATGCATGCATAAAGTTTTATTCAGATGTGAGTTAAATTGATGATATGTGCATGGAGGTTAAGCATACCTATGTAAATGAAATAGAGAAGTTTTAATGAATTTGCTTAAGTGGAGTTTGAGATAGTCAAATGGAGTTATATAAGTTTTGTGCTTGATTGTTAGATCGGATATACAAATATTTTATATTGTTTCACGAAAATTTTTAATACTTGTTCAATATATTTTTAGCAAACAAAAATGTTTTCTCACTTTAAATTAGAGTGTTTTAATTTAGGACTCTAGAATTAGTAAAATTTAGGCAAAATTCATTTATAATGTGATCAACTTTGCTCAATTCACTAAATTATCTTTTTATGTGAATATTAATCAGAAATTTGTGTATTTCTTATTGTTTTTAGATATAAATAAAATTATGTAAAAGGAAATTAAGTATATATAGTGAAAAAGATGAAGATGGATTGGAGTGAAATTTCTTCACAAACTCAAAATGTAAAAGTGCAAAATATAAATTGTAAGAAAATAAATTGTTAAAGATAAAACAAAAATTGGTAAAAGAATCAACAAAAGTGATGATTTAAATTGCACCATTCATCCTTGGATTTGACATTATTCTATATTCATGATGTTATCAGAGTATTTGAATTGTAGATACATTAGTACAAAAAAAGTTTTGATGTCTCGCATTCAATGTCATAATGCAAGAATGACAACATAAAAACATGACAAAACAAATGTTCAATTTTGACATCTGAAAAGTAAATTTTCGACGTCATATGATCATTAAACGTCGAAAATGGAGAATTTCGACGTCATTTTTGATAATTTTCACGAAAATCTTTAGATGAAAGTAAAAATGTATTCATGTATGACGTCGAATATCCTATTTTCAAACGTTAAAAGGTATAACACATCGGAATATTACTTTTCAAACATTATATGTTAGTGAATCCAGTAAAAATTTGGATGAGATGTTGAAAATTTATTCCCTTTATCTTTATGCGAAATCCTCTTCTATACTTAAACCCTTCTTGGGCGAAGGTTTCAATGACCAACACATATAATTTTTCTTTCATTTTATACAAATACACATTGAATAATTAGGTATGATTTTATTTAATTTTGATGGATTAGTTTCGTGCATAGGTACTCCCAAAAGCATAGGCTTTTCTTCTTTCTCCCTCACTGACGACAATAATCTATTCTGTCGAACCCACGTTGAAAAATGTTAGTTTTATTTTCGTTTTTATTTAAGAATAAGGAAGATTAGTCTTCATATTAGGGAAATTGTTTTCATTCCGCAACATTGTGAGTTCTCAAGTTTGTTGATATAATATCAATCATCCTATTAGAAAAATTTTCCGTTTTAAAATCTAGAAGAAAAAATCATAAATTGATCCTTAAAATTCTATCAAATGATGATGAAAGAAGAAAGACGTATTTAAATTGTTTTTTATCTTAATTCTTAAGTGATATAAGATTATAAAATATATCAGAAACAAAAGTAATTATAAATAAAACATTCTAAAAATTATTTGATTCAATAAAGCCATTCTTATATGTTAATTTGATATACAAAGAAACCAATATATAATCTTTCAATTCTGAATTATATTACACAAAATCTAACTTAAGAAATTGTATCAAGAATTAACAAAATACATCGTACAACTAACTCAAATTTTGGTAAAGATATTTAAATTTTCCATACCTGTGATGATGATAAAATCATAATTTACAGGAAGAAGGGCATCCAAATCGTGTCAGGACTAATTAAATTTTGATTATCGGTAATCATTAGCAGCGAAACACACGTTTTTTTAGTGAAGAATGATCAATCAGTATTTTATATCTTTAAATGAAAAAATTGACAAATTAAATTTGTGTAGCGTGTAACTATTATTTTTAGAACATGATATTGAGTTATTTAATAATGAATTCCTAGTGGTCCCTTATTCACATACCATTGTGTATAATTAATCAATTTAATTTATACTCGTCGCTAAAACACATTTTTGTTTAGAAAAGGTACATGATTGTTGTGTAACAACCCAGAAGAAGTTAGTAATTAGCAATTGAATTTGTTTTATTACTAAATAAATACTGAACGGTTCGAATTCATTCTCTCATATATGACTTAAGTGTTTGGAATATTTAAAAGGATAATGATATTTAGACAACATTTTTTTCAACATTGATTACGTGTCAATATATGATTGGTCAAAAATTACTCCACAATCAATAATAATAATAATCATAAACATTATTGTGGAATAATTTTTGATCAATCACATATTAACACGTAATCAATGTTCAAATGTTATAAAAAAAATATTGTCTAAACATTAATTATCCTATCTAAAACAATGTTAAGAAGGAAACCTAATATTTAAAAAATATTTATTGAATTTTTTTTATTAAATTATCATAATTAATTTTATTTAACATTTTTTAATAAATAATAAGATTAATATGTTTAATCTTTGTTGAGAGATTTATGATTTAAATAAGTTTTTATTCTCTTTAAATAAACATATAATTATTTAACTTATTTGTTTTAATTGAGAGTAAGAAGAAAGTGTCTAGCACTTTGATTTTTATAATTTAGTATAAATTAAAAAGTTGTACCTACTTTATAATTTTAGTACTTTATTTGGAATGTCTGAGTAATGGTAAATTACTCAATAAGTCGTTAAAAATAATATAATAAAATAAAAACGAAAATAGTATTTAAAATGTTGCTTTTTTAAACAATAAAAATTGTTATACATAATTTATAATAATTTGAAGAATTTTATATCGATTAATTGACACATTTTTACTGTCAAATGGTGGAGAAAACTTAAACGATTATAAAATGAAGTTAAATAAACACTTTATACCAATTTTTTTTTTATAAATGAATTTATATAAAAACAAAAATCCTAATCTGTTACATTACTACTTTCCACCTAATTTCTTCATACAAAAACAAATTAAAGTCAAGTATTTCCTTTGAAGTCTAGTGGGCACATTTGAATTTTCTTTCCCAATTATTCATATAATTCTTAATAGTGTCATCATAAATATCCTACCAGACTTTGCAAGTTGGAATTCAAATCCCTCTTTCTCCGCGCACGAGCTCTCTGTCATTTTCTTCCCTATTTCAATTCTTATTTCACACATTAAGGACATAATAAGTTCCAATTTCCTTTTATGTTTGGAGAAAGTAATTTGAAAGAGTAACTCATTTAAAGAATTTAAAATTTTTATATTAAAATGATTTTTTTTGATAAAATAATTATAAAGAAATTCAAATTTAAAGAATTTTGGAAGATATTTTAAATGAAATAAAATAAAAAACTTTTAAGTATTAAAAAAATATAAAAATTTGAAAATTAACTTTTTTTCACTTTATTTACGTAAGTCGAGTCAAGTCCGCTTAAATTTAAGACTTGGTTGAAGTAACCAAAATTGAAGGCTCAATCGAGTAAACTTAGGCGAAAGACTAAATTGAATTGGCTCGTGTTGAATAGTTAATTGAGTTGATCTAGGGTGAAACTAAAATTGATTTTGTCTAGGCTTAAATTTGAGATGAATAGGCCTGGAACGAAGGTCGAGTAGGGTCAGTCTAGACCAAATGTCAAGTCGGTCAATTAAATGGTATGTATAAGGTTATTTTTTGATTTCCATTCTTAA
The DNA here is from genome assembly GCF_000741045.1 of Vigna radiata var. radiata. NCBI lineage: Eukaryota > Viridiplantae > Streptophyta > Magnoliopsida > Fabales > Fabaceae > Vigna > Vigna radiata. Next base: position 808,617 of record NW_014542917.1, on the reverse strand, counting down.
TGCTTGATGTGGATTGTTCCCATATTTGATTTGTGATTCTTGAGGTATTAAGAAATATCTTTAGAATATAACTTGGTTTATTAGTAACCTTAGACTCTTGAAATTAATTATGATATCACTTGTTGAGGATTCAAGGAATTGAAACTTGATAAGTGATCATAAGCTCAAATGTTCTAGGAATAGGATTTGAGTATGTTGGTGAGTTTATTTTGACTTAATATGGAGTATTAGTGAATGCACGAGAATGAAGTGGATGAAATCTAGTCTTGATATTCGTAAATAATATATGTTAAGTTTCTAGTTGCACACTAACTATTTGATAAAAATGCAAGGAGAATTTTCATTGTGTTTTTGTGAACTTTATGGTCTAATTGAGTTCAAGAGTTTCTAGTGTTACACAAGTCTCTTTGGAGAGACAATATTTTTCATTTTCTATGTGTGATTAGTGCACTTGTTGTGTTGTTGGTTTTCAACTAACAATAGGTCAAGCCAGTTGATTGCGTGAAATTTCGAACAAATCACAAGGCTGAAAGTCAATTCCAATTGGAGGTCGAAGGTCAATTTGAGTCAATTGGGCCAAAGGTCGAACTGAATCGACCGAGACCAAAGGTCAAGTATAGTCGAGCAAGAATAAAGGTGGACTTGAGTCACCCCGTGATGAAGGTCGAGTCGAGCCAGCCGGTACTGATGGTCGAGTCGAGCTAGCCCGAGCTAAAGGTCCAGTCGAGAGTGGGCTCATGCCAATGGTCAAGATGAGTTGCTCAGGGCAATGGTCTAACAGAGTCGACCCAAACCAAAGTTTGAGCTGAGTTGCTCCGAGATGAAGGTTTAGTCAAGTCCGTCTGGCCATTGTTGAGCTGAGTCGATCTAGGCCGATGATTGATTTGAGTCTGCCCGGCTGATGGTCGAGCTACTGGACCATTCGAGAGTACACAACTCCAAGGTGGTTCGGTTCTCCACTTCTCTCTCTCTTGCCAATACACCTTATCTATAATCTATTTGGTATTCTTGGGTTTTTCGTTTGTACAAGACCGTTTGGATGACACCTCCAAAAGGTACTTCGATGCTCAAGGGTTTGAACGCTAAGGTATTAAATGCAGTAATCAACGTCACCAATTACCTTACATGACTCCTCTATTTATACAAATTGTAATAGGATTTTACTTACCACTAGCTTAATTATGGACCAATCATCCTTTAACTACAATTATTAGGCTAATTAACATTAATATTTGCAAGCATCCTTAACCATGCTAACTTTGTACCTGGTCAGTCGTTTTATTGACAGGTTGATCCTTGTAAGGATTTGAGAAGAAAAGTGTTAAAGGTCTTTTTCATTGTGCCTATGTCTACTTACTGTACAGTAACCTACAAATATTATATATTAACACATAGACACATAGATATGTGTATGAATAAAGTATGACATTATATTTTGAACAACTCATTACATTATTTATGATTAAGATTTTCATGTAAGATATTTGCAAAATTTTAATTACAAAAATTTACTTTAGTTTGTAACTAAATAACTTTTTTGATAATAAAAGTGATAGAATCAATAACTTATTAAATGAAATAGTACTTATCAATGCATTTTAGATAATTCTTTAAGAATTTTCATTTTTCTTAGTATTTAAATTAAATAAAATTTGGATCATAACAATGTATAAGAGTTATCTTAGGAAGAATTTTATTTAATAACTTGATTTTTTTTTGTTTTTATTTAAGAGTTTTATCTTTGGAAGTATATGAAGTTGGATAATTTTTGCAAGTCTTAAGTTTTTTTTTTCTTTTTTTTCTAATATGTGTTCCTTACTATTATGATAAAATTATGAAAAAAGTCTTTTTAACAACTCTTTTCTTGACAACTTTTTGACAACGCATACGTGGCAGTTTGTGATTGATCTATTTCAAATATTTTTTTTAGAATAAATTCAAACAGACCAATAAAATGGTGACACATGTCCTTTTGTCAAAAAATTGTTAAAAAAGAGTTCTTAAAATATCATTATCCTAAAATTATATTATTACCTGTAGACCCAATCCAAAGGTAATAACGAAAAATTGTATGTAATTTAATATTATCAATATATTACTAATAGTAAAAAATTCGTCGATAAATTTTACTAATAAAATATGTAATTATCAATAACTTCAAATTTGTCGATAAATATTTCTTGATAATTATCAATGAATTTTAGTTGTCAATAAAATGTGTGATTTTGTCATCTTCCTCCTCCCTCACCTCTTCTTTGTCCATTTTTACTTCTTTTTTATTCTTTCTATCCTTTTTTCTCCTCTCCTCCTTCTCATTCTTTTTCTGTTGTTGGTTATTATTGTCTAATATATTTTCAGAGAAAGAGAATTCATATATGATCTATTTGAAGCTGCCACAGGTATGAGAATGATGCATAATTTTTTTCGTATTGAAGGGGTAGCAACTGATTTACCTTATGGTTGGATAGATAAATATTCTGATTTCTGCGATTATTTTTTAACAAGTATTGCTGAATATCAAAAACTTATTACGCAAAATCCTATTTTTTTAGAATGGGTTGAGGGCGTCGGTGTAGTTGATATAAAAGAAGTTATTAATTGAAGTTTATCAGGACCGATGCTTCGGACTCTTAATACCTTCGTTTCTTCATGTTTCTGCTAAGGGGCTATACTTATTTTATCTTTCACACGAAAACAATTGATTAATATAAGTATTGAGACGCATCTTTTAAAAATATTTTCAAAAGAATTATATCTAAATTAGGTATATTAATTATTAATTCATGCACAATGATTTACCGTTAATTTTGAAATTTGATTATAGATTTTCAAATCTGGACATATAATTTAACTTTATATATTATTAATTAATTAAATAATTTTAACCAATAACTTTAGTAGGTTGGTTACAGTTATTAGCTCCCCTAAAAACATTACTAAACTTTTTCTTGTGCTATGCGTTTAGCTAAATTATCCTATAAAAGGAAGAACCTTAATAATTGGTTAGATTCTTGCAATATATATCATCTATTTAATATTAAATGTTTGCAATCATCTCAGTCTAAAGATATATTAATGTAAGATTTGCTTTCATTGATGACGTGTCTTCTGCCCTTCCCTCTTATTCTAGAACTCAAATAAAATAACTTATTTCATTGTGTTGCGTTGCGTAGCGTATGTGCTTCAACTATATATTTATTTAATTTGCATTATATTTCTTTAAAAGTCTATATTTATATAAATTACAACAAAGAGTGCTTTGGACAATTAAGTGCTATGATTCTAAAAAACAATAAAATAAAATGTTGTACGAAACCTTGCACACAGACTCATGAGTTCACTTAAGCTAAGTTTTCCGAGTTGGAATGTTAGTTATTAAAAAATCCTTAACTTAAACTTCATGCATTTATTTAATTGAGTTTTAATTTATTAAAAATATTAAATTTTAACATTTTTGTCTAACTTATTTGTAATTTAATTAAGTTTTTAAATTATTTTTTAGTTTCATCAATATATCATATAAAAATATATTAATATCAATGTATATGTATTGATTAAAGTATGCATATTTTTTTTTTTGTGGAAAAAATTATATATTGAAAAGATAATTTTTACATAAATACAACTGAATGTCATACATATGAGCTACTCAATAAACTTTCAAAATTTGAACGAGGATAACTTAAATAATTAAATCTAATAAAAAGATGGTAATTTTATTTATTTAACCTAACAAACGAAGTTCATTGAGTAATAGAAGTCAAATTTGAAAAACTCACCAATATTTAGATTTATTTACTCATCATACTAGGTGACCGTATTTAAATTTAATGGATATGAGATTTAGTTGTTTGAAATACAGTAATAAACTATTTTTCTAAAAAGAAGAAGAAGCTATCCTTCTATACGTAATAATAGAGTTAGAAATTCACATCAATTAGAGATAAGATTAATTTAAAAGATATATATAATTTTATTTTACAAAAACATTTTGTGAAATTAAGTTAGACTTATAATCTCATTCTTATTATAGTATTATATTTATGGATTAGAGATTATTTTAACGAGATTTGTATTTATTAAACATATTATTTTATCCATTTTCGTATAATTTATTAATGTATAATTTCATTCATAAATTGTACAGACTTCGATGTGAAGAAGATATAATAGAAATTACACATAGACTAGATAAAATTAATTTAAACACTTTCTAAACTGATTTTGTAGAGTTTAAAATCCATTTCTTAATTACTTTTAACTTGGTTAAACCGAAGATGGTGCAAAGGAGTATGACCTATAGGTGGTTGGCACAGAGCATGGTGTGCATGAGGAGATAGGAAAATGGTGAAATAAGATATAAGGAAAGAAAAAGTAGAACAGGTAAATGGAAGAGTGATGAAGTGGGAAAGTATTTGTGTTTGGTCGAAAGTGAGAGGAGACAACATATACATATTTCAAAGACAGACAAGTAAATAGGTAAAAAATGGTTATGAAGATGCACATGATGCTTGTGAGTGAAATGGGACCAAAACTACTTTGACAATTTGTTGGTTCAGTCACCGACAACGGTATCTACCACCTAGATTCATTTCCTGACACTCCTTCTCTCTCATTATAAGGTACTCATACGTACAAACTCCATCCTCTCTTCTTCCTTTCCTTAACTTACTCATCCATCTTCAATCTCATTACTACATGATATTTTAACACCAATTTTTTGATATTATTTTAACACTATACACGTATTAAAATGTGATGGAACGATTTCAAATTAAAAAAAAAAAGTTTAGTTTTTTTTTTCCAAATATATCTTTGTCTCAATTTTTTTAATTTAAAATCGTTTAATCATATTTTAACACGTGTACAGTGTCAAAAATTGGTGTTAAAATATCATTTTTCATAAATCATACATTAATCTTCTGTTGTCTCAGTTTATGTCACAAAATCGGCTTGTTTTTTTCTCATTTAATGTAAAGGAAAAACATTCTTAATGAAATTTGTATTGGTGAGTTCGTCTTTATAAAATCACGACTTCATCCGGCAGCCACTGGTAATTATTATGAGCTTAATATGAATATATTTTTTTTATTATCATATTGTGTTGGTTATACCAAAAATTATGTTGTGGAAAGCTTAATATTTTTTTAATAATCATGTTTTCGGTAAGTAATATTCGCCAACTTTAATTGTTGGTAGTTAATCATCTTCAATTATATTTTAAGATTCTTAATTAATTAGTTTTTTTATCACTCGATAACTAATTAATTTACAAAACTATTTTTAAAAATTAATGAAACTTATATTCCTGTAAAATATTTTAATGATACTACAGTACTGTAATATAAGGATAGTTGAACTACGTATTACTACTATTCTCAACGGATCTTCAAAATATAAAAATCTTAATAGCTTTGTAAAATCATGTACTAAATATTATTTCTGTTAAAACCCTTTTTATTAACAAAACCAAGAAGAATATATAATATTAAGTTTGACAATAGTAAATAATAAATGAATTAAAATCAATACTAGTTAAAAAAACATCAACATTCATACAAATATCTATAATTAACAGATTTCAAAATATTTAATTTAGAGTTTATCTTATCTATTTTTCATGGTCAATTATATTATAACCTCTAACAGTTAAATTATTCACAAATGTTCAAATCTACTAATTTTATATTTGAAATGTTTAATTCTTAGTGAGAATAATAGGTTGAAAATCTTATAGCCACTAAAAAATGTTAGAAAAGCTTAATAAGATGCAAATACATATGTTTTGAGTTATTAAATGAAGTATCTTTTAAGGTTTTATTATTAAATGAAATATCATCTTTAAGTTACAGTCCATTACGCATCATATATTTTTGCACAAAATGACATCTAGATTAGATAAAGCATAATATCTATATTAGATTATAATAGTTTAAAGAGTTAAATTAATTATGCATTCGTTTATATAATTAAAGAGGAAAAACAAAGAAGGCCATGGAGATGAAAAGTTAAAAATAACAAGTCATTTCAAAAGATTATCAAATTCATCTTTCTATAAGCTCAAACAAAAATGTTGTTATTCAATCACATCGAGACATATTTCATTTAGTAATATACTAAATTTTCTTTTTATCACCTAAATGTGCTAAGTATTTTTAACTTTTAAATTTTACACGAAGTCGTTGATGTATCTCATAATGTTAAATCAATTATTAACTAAAATAAGTTGATAATTTTATTAGTTATCCTAACAACTCATTACAACTACCAACTTATTATTATTGTAACTTTTTTGTAACCAATTTCATATTTTACAATTTTAATTATTTTATATTAACATTCATTATTTCCTAGGCTAAATATTCAATAACAAAATCCTTTCTATTTAAAGGAGTATCATTTTATAACTTGAGTGTTTTTCTTTTCTTTTACATTAAAGTTTATAACTTCATACATATTTTTAGTAATTTAAACACAGAAAATTCCTGTAAATTAATCTCTTCAAGAATTCACACGGGTTAGTATATTGGTCAATATTGAATATTATGCAAATTATAAATTAATTAAATATATTATAAGAGTTATATAACGGTAAATAAAATATTTTGACAAAATTAAACTATATTTATATATATTTTTTAAAACTTAATGTAAATTATATTTAAAAAAAAAAAACTTTGAAAAAGGACTGTTAGAGTTAGGACTACTTCTTAGGATAAGAATAATTTGAAAAATTTAAAGTAAAGCTCATTATGTGACATGACACCAAGACAAGACTAGATATTAATTATTCGTCAATATAAAAGGGCACTCAAAGAATAATTCATTATATCTTTTGTCTACCATCATCTTACTTTCATTTCCTTGCTCAATATTTAAAATTTCGCAATCAAAAGTGTGACTCACTTCTTTATTATATAAGTTTTAAACTTTTAAAAGTAAAGAAAACATAATTTATAACTTTTAGGTCAAAAGTTAAAAATTTGTATCTCATGGATTACAAGGTAAATTATCCTTTTAATTCTCTTGATTTTTTTTTCTTAATTTCATTTAAATATCTTTAACCTACATATTTTGTCTACATCTATGTACTCGAATCAATAACATATGATAATTTCTTCTATTTTAAAATATGTCACCTTTAGTTAGTACTTTAAAAACCATTTACAATTGTTTGAAAAAATCAAAATTTATTTATCTCGAACGAATAGCATAGTTTTTTTTTTTTTAAAATAAAAAATGAATTTAAAATATTTGAAACGAACAAAAAACACTTTTTATTATTAATGTCTAGTCTTACGTTACATATGTATATATCTAAACGTGAGAGGATGTGATGGAAATCTCATATTAATCAGAGATAAGATCAATTGTGAATATAAATCTTATTTTACAAATTAATTTTATAAAATTGAATTAGGTTTAAAATTTACTTTTTAAAATGACCATACAAAAAAGTTACCTAATATTTTCAATTTTATAGATAATAACAGTGGTTTACCTTTTAATTTATCTATAAATCATTAATCTCTCAGAGAGTAAGGGGACCTCAGGGCTATGACACTTCAAAAAGTTAAAATTTATTAATAGCAGGATAATATTATTTGTGATAATCTATTTTATTGAATGGAAAACAATTAAAATTAAAATATTTTATTTTTGGCCTCTCATTCTAAAGCTATGTTCAATGAAAAGTAATAAAGTAGAGTTTATTTTATTCGTTATAATCTGAATAAGAAGTTCAGCAGAAATTGTTGACAAATATGTTGTTTGAGAGCATAGGCAAGGGCATGTCTTTATGTTTGACATAAATTGCTCTTATGTACTGAATACCAAGAGTGGTTTGTTTTATGTCACAGAACTGCAGTCAATGCATTGTACCTGTTCTTATATTTTATTTATGGTGACCAATTTTTGTTAGATTTCATGAACCAAACAAATCACAAAAGCTAAAAACATATGCAAATTTTAAATAGGTTGTGGGGGAAAAGAGAAGAGAAAAAACATGTAAATTCCAGAAGTGATTCAAGGAACAAAACAAACAATAACGACAACCAAAAATAAAATCACAAAATTTACACTTCCATGCATAATAGGTACTAGAAACATAGAACTAATAATGACATCATTCGTGATTACAACTTACAAGTAATCACATGATTAAGCAATAATTGAGATATAAGTAAGTGGTCCTCCTGGATAAAAGAAAGAAATCCACTAGGGTCAACTCAGTGATAAAAAAATTGGAAGTTGTAAATTCTGATGTCATTGAATACATGAAAAAGTGAAAGGAAGGTATGAAAAATTTTGGGCAGAGGAATCCTATGACGGATAATGGGTATGTCTGGAATTCAATGTTGAAAATTTTGATTAATTAATTGATGATGTTCATGTGGGTGTGAATTTGTTTTCTTTTATTGCGACTGTGACAGTGAAAGAGTTCAAAATTTTGAAGTGTACTATTGGAGGGTCCATCATTGATTATGCATAGTGTAATTTTGGGTAGTACGTTCGTGAAGGGAACACAGTCTACACACCAACTCATACATTTTGACATATACAATAAAGTAGTATCACAGTTTTCTTGTTAGTGTGTCTCCCTCAGGTGAATTTTCCTAATTAATTAATTTCAAAGCTACTACTCCTAAAATGTTTCTGCCAACTGCCCCTATTAATCTACCAGGTACTTCTGTGACTCTCAATCACTAATTATTCCAACCCTCGTTTAAGAAATTTCATTTCAAGTTTGAAAGAGACTACAGAAATCACGTGAATTGCCACTATGAATTTCAAAGTCATCTCCTTCGTCTACATTCACTCCATTATCTTCTTTGGGCCTTTAGTCTTTAACTCGTTTAAGTTTGATACTGATATTATAACAGTTCTTGTTTTGCTCACAAGAAAAAAGAGAGTAGTGGTTAGTTCTTTCATAAATTGCACTTTTAGATTCAAATGAAACAGTAAATCTTATTACTACTTTTTCTTTTATCTTATTAGTGATGTCAATTGCTTTATGTTTTCAATTCCACCTTTCTTTCTTCACTAAATAATGTTGCTTCCTAAGTTCGATTAAAAGTAGAAGTTTCTAAGGATTGTTTTTTGTATTAACATTCTGTTTTAAATTTGAAAACAGTCACTGCATATAATTGTCTGATAATCTCGAGAATCGTACCTTTAGGAATGAACAGAAAAGGCTAAAACATATCTTATGGAGAGCCACTCAGAAGTTAGTCATAAAAATCTATTGGTCTATTTGGAAAAGGAAAAAAAGAACAGAGAAAACAACACAAATAACGATTCCTCTTTTTTTTTTTTTTTTTTTTTTTTCATTCTGTTTCCAATTTGACAACCAGAGGTAATGTTATAGCTCCCACCCAGTACATGAGATCAATGTGTGTTCTCTTCATTTCTGCTAATAAAAAGGAAATGAGAGCACAGAGCAATAATACTCACTAAATACAATCTAAAAGAAGAAATAATTAATTAAAATATATTTAAATATACAAAATAAAGCAGATGAAGATCTAGAGAAGCTCCACTGCTGAGAGGAGGCTTTTGATGATCTGTCAAGAATTTGATTGGATCCTACAATTTTACCTGTAGTTGCTAGAAGTCTTATTGAACATCCTTTCGAAGATTTCAGCTTTTACCTTCATACCACTGCTTGATGTAAACTAAACTTCCAAAGATTATACCAATTATATGTTAAACTGCAACAACTTGGAGATCGAGTTTACTGTGATGCACTGCCTTGGAGATCAGGTTTACTTTCATGCCGGTAGAGAATCTTTGTCTAAAAGCATTTAAGTTTGGACTAGGTGCTATACGCCATTCAAAAAAGCAACTATAGTGCCAACACCACCTCAAAATAAAAAATTCTGCACGATTTGTGCTGAATGCGCATTGAAGTTTGGACTAGGTGCTGTACGCCATTTCACAGTAGCAACTCCAATGTCAACACCACCTCCAAATAAAAAATTCTGCACAAATTGTGCTAAATGCAACTCAATTTGGGAACATGATAACAAAATACTGTTTGGACTTCTTCAAATTGTGATACCGTGTTTCTTTGCTGAAGGTAATATAAGGTTTAGAGCATAGGCTGTGAAACCTATATTGTCGGAGAAAAGAAAACTAGCTTGAGACACAAAAGTCAAAAGTCCAAAGGTTAATTGAGCATACAATGACTATCTTCAAAAGGGATGGCATTTTAAGCCACAAGATCGACTTCATCTCGATCAGGGGAAACTACGTCTAATCTCATCATGCTCCTATATTGATCAGGAACAGGAGCTCCACCATGCACACAGAGTTCCACCACAGCTGGAGCCTTCCCATAATATCTCTTAAGATTGTTATTCAGAGCAGGTCCATTCAGATCCTCCACATGCCAGACATAATTTGGACCTATAAGATCATCTAATGTAGCCTCTTGCCATGCATGCAAACCATTTCGAGACTGATGCTTTGAAGCCTTGCACATTCTCAACTTATGTCCTTTAGGACCAACCTGGATCTCAGGACAATAGCCACAAGTATTCACAGGATACTTCTCCATGATCTTCTTTGCACCTGATGACATCTCAATCCATGAGTTCAGTATATGATTACTTAAATCCCTTAACTTGTTCCTTTCTTCATCATTTAGCTGATCCAGATGGCTTATATTGTTCTCCAATAAATTGTGGACCTTCTCTATAGGTTGGTTCAGCGAAGTAGATGAATTCACAGAAGGTTTGTCATTTCCAAAAGAACATTTTCCTTCAGTTTCATCCTCTTTAACAACTGATTCAAAATCTACAATTCTTCCTTCAATACAATATACAGGCTTTGTTCTTCTTTTAGTAGGATATTTTTCAAGGTCTAGCCCTGCCTGTATACATAGTTCAACAATGGCAGGTATACGAGGAATGCTGAACCTTTCATCATGCCCAACTCTTGGCCTACCAACACGATCATAGAGATGAAAGCACTTAGGGAAGCTAACCACATCTCGAACACCTCCCCTTGTCCAGACATGTGTCGAATGCCGGGAAACACTATCTGGTCCAGTACATGTTCGAATTTCATGACCAACATAACCAATGTGGACCTCACTACAAAGCCTGATATGATGAAACAACCATTAAACATGAACAAAGCATCATTTAAATCGAACCCTGTAATTTGTTCAGTCCCCAAGTCTTACAACTCTAAACGATTATATATTGATTCGAATAAACTAACAAAGAAATAAGAACCAAAAGGAGATTACATATAATCAAAAACATCCAATTATGAATACTCATAATTAACACATAAATAGGCCCTGATATAGATATTTAAAACTTAAAAATCATCCACAGAAGCCTATAATGTAATTCAAACATCAAGCTTTCTTACAACATTTCACTCTTTCTGTGCGAAAATCGAAATGCAATTGCGCAAACCCAGTTAACACTTACAATGAAATGATTTACTTCTATTTGCACCTACATCAATAATCATGAGCATTTTTCATACAACATTTCACTAACAATTAGCTTCTATTCTTACAAACAACAATATGATAGTTCTCATCTTTTATTAGCAATTCATTAGTCAGAAATTCAGTCTTAGTAGCAAGACACTAAAACTAAAAAGTCAAACGGCTAAACAAGAAACGAAACTACGAACTCATGTACCGGCAGCACAAAACGGGAATGACTCGAACTAGTTGACTCAGTCCGAAGAGGAGCGAGCCCCGAGCTTGATAAACTCGATGGGCTACATCTACCAGTTCCGGCACCAACAACCCGTTCGCTGGTGGTTCCTCCAAAACCCTACATGGCTGCGCTTTTCGCGTTTCTCTCTCCGCCTTTGCCCTCTCGATCAGAACCTTCATCGGCGTCACGTACGCCTTCCTCTCAGAATTTCTCCGCCGACGTTTCGGAACATCGGAATACGGGAATCCATCGTCGATGAACTCCGTCGCCGCTGGCCAAGTCTCCGACGCGAAGGAGAGGGTTCTATTTAAGCGGTGAGATAGTCGTTTCAGGAGTGAAAGCTTCGAAAAAATGACGGTGGCACCCATTTCGTCGTCGCCGCGGGCCGGAAAATGGTGTGCTGAACGGGCGAAAATTGACGTGGCTCAGCCACGGTGTCGTTTCGGGAACGCTGAGTTTTAGTGAAGCGACCGGGAGTCCATAAAGAGGCTTAAACCCATGGAGTAATGAGCCCATACCCAACTTTGGACTTAAGTGATATAGTTTACGTGACCCAAACAAAGGGGTATTTCTTCATGCACCCCATAACTTCTTCCTGCACGTCCATATAAATGTGTAAAAGATAAAAATGCCCTAGTTTCTATCATCTTCTCTCACAATCCTTTCTTTTCTACTTGTTTCAGTGTCTTTCGGATTTTCTTTTGGTCCTACATTTTCTACTCCTTACATTTCATCCACTTAGAAAATGTCAACATACAATAATATATTTCAATGATTTTTTTTTTATCTTTAACAATGACTTTTGATCATACAATCTTCAAAGCTGTTTTATATAAGATTTCTAGATTATGGAATAAAAAACACATTTAAATTACTCAATTCAAAAGTTTTTCCTAAACACAAAATTACTTGCTGTTTGTACCGTTCAAGAGTTTTTCTATACGACGAAAAAAGCTTTATTTTATGTGTTCACATTGTATAATCCAGAAGTTAAAAAAAATTCTAAAGATTGTATAAATAATATTTTTCATAAACTGAGCAAAGTAGAAAATTTCATATTTATAAGGGTAGAGAAGAAAAGTGTGAGGGTGCAAAAAGAAGTCTTCCAAACAGAGTTGTAGAACAAACAGAAAAACAATGTGTCGGCTATTTCTTCCCCACCTCTCTTTTTTCTTCCTGCACCACCCTAAAATCCTTAATCCCCAAAATACCCTTCACTAAAGTTAGGGTTAAACCCTTACGCTGTGTTCGTTTGAACAGAATTTACTGTTCAGAGGCGAATGCGAGCGATGAATGTTAGTATGTTAGTAAACTTCGTGTTCGGATGAGAGGATGCGACGACGGATGAAGACGGATTTGCAGGATGGCATGCTTTTTCATCACCCGCAAAAGGGAAGAGATTTGTAGGGATTGTTTGCGAAATGTCGCATGTGCCCTCCAATTATTACGGAATTCCTTATGTGTATATCTGCCTAATTTACAAAATCGATTCCTATAACTACAGAACCGAATCCAATAAGTTAAAATATTTACTTGTGCTGCTATTGTAGATTCACGAGCAAAGTAAATTGGGATGGTGTGGTTGCAGAGATTCCAAGAGCTGAGGTTGCTTGTAGATGAGGAGGAAGAAGGAGTTGATGGCATGAAGAAGACTGTGTTAAGTTGAATGCAAGGCTAGTGAAGGTGAAGAAGACGATGAACAGTACAAAATCACGAAATAGAAGATAGCGTATTCGGTTACATACTTGGAGTATTCGGTTCCAGACCTTCGACCCATGCACACACGACTTGTATCCGGTTACATAGGTGGAGTATTCGGTTCCACAACTTGCAAGCATTGACAAACGAGCTAGATCCATACCGCGAGTATTCGGTTCCGTGAACTTCTCTTCGTCTCTCTTCATCATATCCTCAAGGAGCTTGTTGTGCATCTCTTCTTGCTGCGCCATCATCTTGTGCACAATGCTCTCATAAAAACCCTTGAACATTTCAAACCTATTGGGCCTCTTTCTCTTGCATCCCTGATTCTTCTCCACAACTGTTGCATCGTGGTTTTGTTTTGTTACGGGTGCCTCAAGTTTTCCAGAATCCCCTTCTTCTAATAGATGGTGGTCCATCTTGTCTTGTTTGTGTAGTTGCTCTCGGGCTCAGTGTTTATGTTTGTCAAGGTGTCAATGTGTGAGCTAAAGTGTGGGTGCACGTGTGCTTTTGTGGTATTATGGAAGGTTGCACCAAGCTTGGCTCATGGTTAATGAATGACAACCTGTGATCAACAATGCAACATTTATAACGTGATTTTTTATTTTTTTTTAAGAATTATGCTATATTAGTTTTAAGATTTTATATTTCAATGTAACAATTTTATTAATATTTAGAAGTAAAACAATGATATTTTTAGGTAAAAAATAATTACTTTATTATTATAATTAAGGTTTTATATTGTATAAAATTAATTTTAATAATTATTCATAATTTTGGTCTATTTATAAATATTTTTACAATTAAATATAACATTAATAAATAACATTTTATATTACTTTAATAATTAGGGATATTTTAGTAATCTTTAATTTCTATCAATTAAACTAATTTCTTAAATCTATCACATCAATCAAATCCTACACTAATTTTCACAAACTTTACTTCCAAATTCACTTTCAATTACCCACAAATCCACTCAAAAAAACAAAAAAAAAATTACTCTCAAATGCACTCAAATTCATTCAAATCATCTCTCCCATATCATCTCCTCCAAATCATCCCAAAAGAACAAAGCCTTAAGTTTTTTCATTCCCTTCACAAGAAAAGCACAAGACTCCAATTATTCATCATTTCACCCATTGAGAGATGGAGATTTTGGACATGCAAAAAAACTATTTAGTGAAAGATAGACAAAAAGGTTGAAAAATATATAAATATACCATGGATTATGTATCACTATTTTATTAATTTGTATATTTGAAAGTACCAATCACACACTATCATAAAAAAGTTGTAAAAAAAAAGTTTTTATAAAAGCATTTTCCTATTATATATGCAATATTGTTTCCGCTTTTATCGATTCGTTTAACCATAGTCGGATACCTTACATTTTATGCGCTTCTAAAGAAAAATATACAATTAGAGAGAGGGGACCAAATGAATAAAATAATAACTTCTTTTGTTTCCTTTTATGTTTGTAAAATTTTGTAAAATTTAATGTTGTATGTAGAAAATAATACAATAATTACTCTATGCACAACAAAAGTGTGACCATGTCGGTTTATTCTATGTAAATAAATAATCATTAAATAGCAAAATAAAGTCAAAATCAAAATCCATTAAAAGAATGAATACATAACTTGTGATACATATCCATCAAATATTGTTCAGAGAAGAAGAGGGTTGGTTATTGGAAAGAGAGGAAAAGGTGGATTGACAACTACAGAATCTTATTGTTACAGAATTCTTGTTAGTATAAAACAATTCATGGAAAATCCGGATGAACCATTTCTCAAATTGAAGCTAGTTTGAAAAGTTAATTATGCTCTAATTCTGTAATTATTATTACTGTTAGCATCATCACAATTCACCTACCCAACTGATTCTTGTGTTTCTTTCTATCTTTTCCTGATTTCAGAGTGGTTGGAAGTTCTTCATCCGTGTGTGTCTCGCTCTCTGAAAGACTGAAGCTTGGCCCTTCTCTGTCTTCCTCAGAACCCTTTTTCAACCCTGAGAATATTATCAGATTCTCCAAGAGAAATGGGGGTTGTGGGGTTGTAGCTAAGGCTATGATGAACAAACCCATTTTCAATACAACGTTTGAACCTTTTGAGGAAGTGAAAAAAGAGCTTCTTGTCATCCCCACAGAGCTCCATGCGTCACTGGCTCGCCAGAACTACACTGATCAGTCTGAGGCTGCACTCAATGCACAGATCAAGTTAGCTTCATAGTTCCTTTCGGACTGTAGCGATTTTCTAAAAAGTATTATGTTCATGAAAATATATCTGATGGCAGTGTTGTTTTGCTTTGATTCAGCGTGGAATACAATGTCTCCTACGTGTATCATGCCATGTACGCCTATTTCGACAGAGATAATGTTGCTCTGAAAGGATTGGCCAAGTAATAGACTCCAAAATTTGAAGTTCTTCTGTGTTTGAATTTTACTATTACATAATTGCTGGTAAATTACACAATTTTTTTCAAATTTTTTAAGGACGCAAGTATGGAGGAAAGACAACATGCTGAGATGATGATGGAATATCAGGCATTTTTCTATATCATTGATTCATGTACTTCATGGCAGTAATTTTTCTAGCATTCCTTTTGTAAATTATTTTTATTCCTGACGATATTACCAGAATAAAAGAGGAGGTAAGGTTCAACTGCTGTCAATGATAATGCCATTTTCAGAGTTTGATCATGCAGAAAAAGGTGATGCATTATATGGTAAGTTTTTTCAGTTTTTCATATATACGTCATTAATAAACATTGTTTTCTTTTTACCATCCTTGATGAGAGTTTTTTCTTATATTATCTCTACTCTTGAATGGTTTCTGATACGGCCCAGCAGATTAGGCCCAAAGTGAAATACGTATATAGAAGGAGATACAAACGAGATGCAGTAAATAAAAACTCGAGAGGAGAGGAATAACAAAAAACTACACAACTAGCAGATGGGAATATGCGTTGGAGGAAGTTAGTTACAAGGGAAAATGTTTATAGTGGAGGGGGAAGTGNGGGGGGGGGGGGGGCTATGGAATGGACTAGATTGTTGGGATTTCTTTATCTTTCTGATATTTTCTGAATAGAATAACAAAATTGGTCTTGATTCACGTTGATCAGATCAAATTTACGAAGATACTTCTTATTTCTTCTTACTATTGAGTTGATTACATTGCTGGTTCTTATCAACTGGCATCAGAGCTCTTGATTCTGGGAGCTTGAATGGTTGTCACACAATCTACAATGGAAAGCAGAATGGAGAATGTAGAACGAAGCTTACAATCTAAGCAGAACGAAGCTTACAAGCTCAGCAATTGGAGCTTAGTGAGATCAAGCAGATCCTACTGCAAAGAGATAGACCTCGATATTATCGACGGTCCCATCGACCACGTAGTGGGACCAGGATTACGGATGAGGACGAGGAAAGGAGTAATTATTCGGTGTCCAGATCACGACCACCACGAAGATATGGAAGCCCACCTCGGCTGTATGATTTTAGGGGAAGGAAGATGGAGATTCCGGTGTTCAATGGAGATGACACATACGGTTGGCTCGTTCGAGTGGAGCGTTACTTTAAATTGAATTCAGTTTCGGAGGATGAGAAATTAGATGCGGTGATGGTAGCTTTGGAAGGCGAAGCCCTGAATTGGTACCAATGGTGGGAGGAGTAGACGGCGGTTCGGAGTTGGGAGGATTTTAAGATAGCGACGCTCCGACGATTCCAACCAGGATTGGCTCAAAACCCATTTGAACCTTTGTTAAGCATTAAACAAACAGGGGCTGTGATTTTTACGAAATTGGATTTGAAGTCCGAGTATCACCAAATTAGAATGAAAGATGATGATATTTCAAAAACAACATTTAGGACCTATGAGGGTCACTATGAGTTTCTAGTTATGCCGTTTGGTCTCACCAACGCACCTGCAACTTTTCAAGCACTTATGAATAAGGTACTCAAACCTTACTTGAGAAAGTTTGTTCTAGTTTTCTTTGACAATATTCTCATTTACAGCAAGAGTGAAAAGGAGCATGAGGAGCATTTGAGAGTTGTATTACAGGTGTTAAGGGATCACAACTTATTTGCCAATAGGAAGAAATGTCATTTTGGGTAGCGAAGCTTGGAATACCTAGGTCATATCATTTCTGAACAGGGTGTGGCTGCGGATCCTTGTAAAATCAAAGATATGCTCACTTGGCCTGCTCCCAAGGACGTGAAAGGGTTAAAGGGCTTCCCCGGTCTCACAGGATATTACAAAAAATTTATGAAAAACTATGGAAAAATTGCGGGCCCTCTCACACAGCAGTTGAAGAAAGATCAGTTTCAATGGGAAGTGATGCTCAGAAGGCTTTTGAGCAGCTTAAGGCAGCCATGTCCACAACACTTGTCCTAGTTGTCCCTAATTTTGAGAAGCCTTTTGTAGTGGAAACCGATGCTTCAGATAAGGGAATTGGTGCAGTATTGATGCAGGAGGGAAGGCCAGTGGCGTACATGAGTAAGGTTCTCTCCGAAAGGGACCAAAGTAAATCAGTATATGAAAAAGAACTTATGGTAGTGGTTTTAGCTATTCAAAAGTGGAGGCCTTATTTGTTGGGAAGGCACTTTGAAGTACACACGGATCAAAGGAGTCTTAAATACTTGGCTGAACAACGACTAATGGGAGAGGAACAACAAAAGTGGGTTTCAAAGTTGTTGGGGTTTGACTTTGAAATAAAGTATAAACCGGGAAGGGAGAATGCAGCAACTGATGCACTTTCCAGGCAGCAGTTATGGGCATTAACCACTGTCCAATTTTATGAATGGGACGAAGTCGATCACGAAGTCCAAATGTATGAAAAGTTGAGGGAAATTATACAAGAATTATTAAGAGACCCAAATGCTCATAAAGGATACAAATTCTTGCATGGTAGATTGTATTACAGAGGAAGAATAGTAATACCCAAAGGGTCTTCTAAGATTCCATTGATTCTTAAGGAGTTTCATGACACAGCAGTAAGGGGCCATTTGGGATATTTTCGTACATACAAAAGGATTGCAGGGTTCTTGTATTGGGAGGGAATGAAGAAACAAATTCAAGAATTTGTGCAGCGGTGTGAAATCTGCCAACGGAATAAATTCCAAGCTTTAACTCCCTCGGGATTATTGCAGCCTCTACCGATACTGACACAGGTGTGGTCTGACATGTCCATGGACTTTATAGGGGGACTCCCAAAAGCAGGAGGGAAAGATACCATTTTGGTGATGGTAGATAGATTAACGAAGTATGCTCACTTTATAGCCATGTCTCATCCTTACACGGCCAAAGATGTCGCTGAAATATTCCTTAAAGAAGTGGTGCGATTACATGGGTTCCCTTCCACCATCGTGACTAATCGAGACAGAGTATTCATTAGCTCCTTCTGGATGGAATTATTCAAACTGACGAGAACCAAGCTTCAGTTCAGCTCGGCTTACCACCCCGAAACGTATGGCCAAACTGAAGTGATCAATAGGTGTGTTGAGACTTATCTGAGGTGTTTAACTGGTACCAAACCAAGACATTGGCCTAAATGGCTAAGTTGGGCTGAATTTTGGTACAATACTAATTATCATGAATCTACCCATACAACCCTTTCAAAGCTCTTTATGGAAGGGACCCACCACCGATAATTAAAGGGGATATAAGATTGACAGCAGTGGAAGAAGTAAGTAAGATGGCAACAGATAGAGATGCAATGTTAGAAGAGATAAAAGGACAATTAGCTAAGGCACAAAACCGTATGAAGCAGCAGGCTGATAAACATAGGCGAGATGTGGAATATAATGTGGGAGACCGGGTATTTCTGAAGATTCAACTATATAAGTTGAGGAGTTTGGCAAGAAGAATGAATTGGAAACTTAGTCCGCGATATTATGGGCCATACGAAATTGTCAAAAAAATTAGCAAGGTCACCTATAAATTAGCACTTCCCGCAGAGAGCTTGATCCATCCTATTTTTCACGTGTCCTTACTCAAGAAGTTAGTAAGTGATGATGTCCAAACTCAACCTCTGCCCAAGTGTTTGACAGAGGATTTAGAACTTAATGTGCAACCTACAGAAGCCTTAGATTCTGCCTGGGTGTCACACATCGTCAAAATCAGCAAGGAATCAGAGAGGTTCTAATTAAGTGGCACCATTTACGAGAATGTGAAAATTCATGGGAATATTTGACTGAGTTACAAGAGCACTTTCCAGGATTCCACCTTGAGGACAAGGTGTGTCTTGATGGGAAAGGGATGATACGGCCCAGCAGATTAGGCCCAAAGTGAAATACGTATATAAAAGGAGATACAAATGAGATGCAGTGAATAAAAACTCGAGAGGAGAGGAATAACATAAAACTGCACAGCTGGCAGATGGGAATATGCATTGGAGGAAGTTAGTTACAAGGGAAAATGTTTATAGTGGAGGGGGGAAGTGAGAGAGAGGGGGGGCTATGGAATGGACTAGATTGTTGGGATTTTTTTATCTTATTCTAATATTTTCTGAATAGAATAACAGAATTGGTCTTGATTCACGTTGATCAGATCAAATTTACAAAGATACTTCTTATTTCTTCTTGTTGTTGAGTTGATTACATTGTTGGTTCTTATCAGTTTCTTAGTTTTTCTAATTATACTTACGATTTCTGTTTCGTCCTATTTTCACAGCAATGGAACTTGCATTGTCTCTGGAAAGGATGAACAATGAGAAGCTTTTAAGTTTACACAGGGTACAACTTCTATATAACTCTATTTTCTCATATTTTTCTGTCAATTCAACTCAAACCCTTTTTAGTCCCACTATCTCCAAATGGAATTTTCTATACATTTTGCTGTATATATTCTGTATGACAATGTTATTATGCGAATAACTAGTTTTTATCACTATGCAGTTAGCAAGTGAAAACAACGATGCTCAGTTTGTTGACTTGCTCGAAAGCCACTTTTTGGTCGATCAGGTAAAGAACAAAAATTAGATGTAGCAAAATTTAACTCCAATTATGTGTCGTTTGAACTGTAATATGTAATAATACCTAGTAAAATTCTGTATTGCATACACTAGCAAGATGAAATTCCAATTCTAATTACCAATATCAATGATAGAGGATCTAAATATTGTCATCTGTTTTGAGTAGCATGAAGAAAAAATGTTCTCATTGGTTTCTGTTATTTTTCTTAAAGGTGGAAGATATTAAGAAGATCTCAGAATATGTGGCTCAGTTAAGAAGGATGGGCAAAGGACATGGTAATTTGTTGCTTGTACCTTATAAGCCAAAGGGTTTATTCATATTCCATATGTTTGGTGAAATTGAAGTACCGTTGTTGGTCTTGCAGGTGTGTGGCACTTTGATCAGATGCTCCTAAATGGAGGTGTAGCTGCATGATCGATAGCTATATGCAATGTTGCTATTTCTTGCAATCATCTAAGCATAAAACATTATGCCCATGAACTCAAACATTTTTACGTCAATCTCGTTTCTCTCTCCTTTCCCATGCTTCTTTTTTATTGTACATGTTTCTTTTGACAACACTTTTTGGATCATGATATTTTGACAACACTTTTTGACAACTTTTTTTATAACGGTACACGTGTCATCACTTTATTAGTCTATTTAAATTTATGTTTAAAAAAATGTTTAAATGGACCAATCACAAGTTGTCATGTATGCATTATCAAAAAGTTGTTAAAAAAGTGTTGTTAAAAGAACTTTTTCCTTCTTTTTAATGTTTGTTGGTAATGTTATTAGTCTAATCAAAGTAGTTGGGTTGAGGTTAGTTTCCACATGAGTGACCTTGAATCTGGGCGTGCATACATGTGTGGAGTGTTGGAACAATTGTGGTGATAAAGAGAGAGGTGTTGATTAAATGTAATTTGAGTATCAACTAAAACAATGTCACATCATTTAAAATTTAAAACTATTACACATGACATGTTTTCATTTGATTCATGTAAAAATGACATGAAACAACACTCTTGTATTTTACATATTATATATTATTAATGATATAATTGAGCATTGTTATAAAAGCTTGCTAATATCAACACATCTTAAGATAATGACACTAAAAACTAAGATCGTATTTCAATTGTAAAATAACTGTAACCTCAAAATTCTTTTATTCTTATTGTCCGAAGTATTTTTATCATAAAAAATGAGCTAGAAGAGAGATTTAGGACTTTTCACCGTTTTGTTTGAAATCATTACAATAAATAGATTTTAAATAGAATACGAGTTATAGGTAAGTCATGTTTATTCAAAATGATTTCATATATTAGAAGTCGTGGTTAAAAAAAGATGACTTCAACTTCAACATATGAATAAGCAAAGAAATTGTGCATGGGTCACACGATTTCATTTTCCATCACGCTTCCACCATAAATCTTGCTTTCATTTTCCATGAAGGATCATCATAAAAAGGGTAGTGTAAACAACTCTTTTAACAAAAAAAAGAAGGAGAAAAGTATACTAGACTGAAAACCCTAAAAGACATTCTAATAAGACAAAAAAAAGAGAAAAAAAAAACAAGAAAAAAAAGAGGACAACTTATAACATCAATCAAACTTTTTTTCATGTAGATTAAATCTTTTTGAAAATAAAATGATCATGATTTGAAATGATTGTGGTCATTTTTTTTCTAAAAAAATACAATAAATCATCATATTTTACTATCCATTTTGAACCTAAAAAATAAAACAAAAATTTTCTTTCAAATTATCTTAAACAAGGATCACTCTGATATTGGGGTCGACATAATGTTTATATATGCTTCATCTGATTAGTAACTTACCAATGGAAAAAGATTAAAAAAAAGTGAGAAGGAAAAAATATTTGAGAAAAATAGAAGAAGCAAAAGTTGGGAAAAAAAAGAATAAAAAGTCAAAATAGAAAAAAAAATACAAAAAGGGTGGACAAACAGAAGTCAAATAATTTTCAATGCAACATTATTCAAAGATCCTTATTCCAAATAATCTGACAGTTTTTAGACCTTTACTATCCACTTTTTTTTTCATATCCCTTAGCCTTGATGATAATAAGCCTAATAAAGTCTACACACATCAAAGATGGGTTGTTATCTTTTGAAGGTTTTATTTTATAGAAAAATTTTAATGTCCTAATAGGTTTAATCTAAAAAAATGAAAAAAGAGATAACAAGAAGAAAGAAGAAAATAACAAGATTGAAATAGTGTGTTTAGATATTTGCTTTAAGACATTGGGAAATCTATTTTTGGTTGACATGTTTTCAAAGCTTCAAAATTAGCACAGGTTAAATCAGGGTTATTCTCTTTCAATTCATTCTTCAAGGAACTCCATCTTTGATTCCTACCATATTCCCCTTATGAGCTTAAACCTTGACCAACCTTACCATAGCTCATCTTTATCAATCCCAAACCCAAACTGGTTAGTCACTTCATTTGTAATTCATATATTTTGGTCATTCATCCCGAATTGGGACCGTTATTCACCTTGACGACTAGGATCACATTAGGGGTAATTTGTGAAGACCTCATCAGTTTTCAACCTCTTCAATTGGAAAATCCAAACACACTTTTGAACCTAAGACCATCCTAGACTCTCACACTAGGGACAACGTTTTGAAGTCCCTATCATTTTCTTCATACCATTAATGACTAGGTCAAGCCCAACACGTTTTGTGCCTTAAGACTAGTTCAACTTGGGGAAACTGCTTAGTTAATCTTCATTACCTCAGACAAGCATTTCCAAGCCTTTGTCAATTTCATGCATGTCATTCAAATAGTGTTTTAAAAGAAATGCTAAAAAGAAGAATTCATCAGTAAACTGATTAAACTAAAGAATTGATTTTGAAAAGTGAAAAAAAATTCAAAATGGAATGATTCCATGAATTTGAAATAACAATAAAATGGTATCAATTGAAACTTATTTTCAAAAAATGTAAAAGGAAAAACACTCATAAGAAATTTCATACATCATACCAAGTCATGCATAGATGTGTCATCTATCTTTTAAAAAAAAAAGAAAAGAAAATGATTTCTACCCTTCGGATCAAAACCCTCTACACTCATATGAATGGTTATTAAATCATTATGTTTCAAAAGGAAGAAAAAAAACTACAAATTTTTCTTTTTGGTGTTTCACGAATTGATGGTTCTCTCTATTCATATGAATAGCCTATATATCCCTAAGCTCAGTTTTCACAATGACTTCATAAGCCTAGTTTCCATATTAGCTCTCGAAGCCCAGATTCCACACTGGTCCCTAAACTTAGTTTCTACTTGGTCCCCAAACCTAGTTTCTACACTAGCCTCTAAGCCCAATTTCCACACTAGCTCACAAGTCAAGTTTTGTCTACCCCCAAGCCCAAGAAGGAATTGGTCGTGATAGCATTACATTACTGGAATCAAATCAAGCATAATATTATGGATATTGATTCTAATTATTATCATGAATATTGCTTCTAATCAATACTTTTTCTAAGTCGAAAAATTTAGAGATAAGAAAATGAGAAGATGAGAAACAAAGGTGGTAGAAAAACAAAGAATGAGAGTGAGAATATAAGAGCATTGGATTATTGGGCTCATGAAAAGAGGTGTTATAATTAAAACAAATTTGGCTCTCCTTTCTCTTTTCTTTTTTTATTCTTTTTTGTGTTTTAATTAACTTTTAAACCTAAAATCAATGTTTGAAAATCTCTAAAGAAAACTCGTTTCACCTTTTCTTTATTTACCATTAATTAAAAAAATTTATTTTTTGAAATTAAATTTATTCACTCGAACTAAATTGGATGTTGACAATGTTAAAATCAATTCATAAGAATACTCAAATTCTATTCTTACTAACTTTGAGATATTGCCAACGTATCAATTTTTAATTCCTTGAATCTTCAATAAGAAACCATGTATTAAGTTCAAGATTACTAATGAATCATGTTTTATCTTTAGATATCAGTTCTAGGTTCAAAACACTAGTACAAAAATATTGTATAACGTCATTGTTTTTTTGGCCTTTCACGTCGAATTCGAGGTCGGCGTCATATCGGGAGACGTTAAATTGACGTCAATTTAAAAAATTCAACGTTAATCAAATTGACGTCGAATTTTGTCAATATTCGACGTTAATTAATTTTTTTTTGTTTTTTAATTAATTTTGATCCTTTTCTATGACTCTACAAGACCTGAAAAGCATAAAAACAACAAATTTCAATTTTTGGTATTTTATATAGCATGAACTATGAACGTGTAGTATAGTATCAACAACAAACAACAAACAAGTTCAATCAAGCAACAACAAGAAACAAATTCAACCAAACAACAATCACAATCAAGTTCAACAAAAAAACAACAAACAAGGGAAGCACTGGTTTAACTGAACTTTAATCTCGCAATGTTCTAGTTTTTGATGATGACAACACATTATTAATATAACACATGTATTGTTATGTGTTACATGTTCCATTCTTTATTATGAATGATATCTTGGAGAACATGTTTGTGTTGATTCTTATATATGTATGTATGTTTACTGATTTTATACTTAATACATCATTTGTGATTGCATTACATATGCTTCTGAAAAGAAAACCACATGCACTTTGTTGAACTTATATTGTGTGGCAAAACTGCAAGTTTTAAGTTGACTTCATTATGAAGTAAGCCGATTAAAACTCGTGACTTTGCACAAATTTTCTAAAACAGTGCTGTGAGTAATTATGAAAAGTTTTTCAAAACTGTTTTGAAGTGTTAAATTCGACTACATGCGCAGTGAATTCGACTTAGTTAGTTATATGTTTTGAAATTTTGTTAATGCTTATGTGCTATAACAACTATATTTCAATTCTATGCTAAAACATTAAATGCAAGTCAACTGAATTAAATGTGTAATCAATTTAGTTGGTTTGACTGCTGCTAATTGTTTTAACTGTTATAACTGTCTGATGACAGTTGATAACGATAATTCTTACCATTATCTATGGTGCAATTTTCTTTCCAAATCAACTCTCTTGAAGCTTGAAGCATGCTTAATCCTCTCTTTTAGCTAACTTTGTGAATAAGTTTAGCTTAGGTTATACATACAAGTTTTCATCACTAATTCCTCAAGTTTTTTAGGAAAGTGTGTGCTTTGGAAGAGCATCCAAACTATCAAGAGTGGAAGCCAAGGAAGAGCTACAAAAGCAAGATTTCGTGAAGTTTCACTGCAGACTTGAAGCCTGGGCGCCCTTCCATTCGCATTTTCTCTGCAGACCTGGCACCCCTAAAGGGGGCTGAGCGCCCTTCAACTTGCATTTCCAGCCAAAATGTGGCGCCTAGGCGCCCTTTGCCTCGCATTTTCACGCTAAAGTTGGCGCTTGGGCGCATTTTTTCATATCCCTGTTGGGATTACCAGAAGAGAACGTGGAGTTCTGTACACTTTGAGGATTGTCCAAAGTGGGTCGAAGATTGCAGAAAAGGGGATATCTTGTTGTAGATCTTTGTGTTGTTGCCTATACTTTTAGTTAGAGGGTTAGAGACATTGTCTATATTTTGACATGGAGGTCTCTATAGAAATCTTGTGTAAAAACCTTGACTAATATAGTGCATTGGCTTCCTGGTTGTGGAAGGAGACTGGATGTAGGCATTAAGGCCGAACTTGTATAAAAACTCTGTGTTTGCTTTCTGTTTTCCTACACTTTTTACTTTAAGTCGACTTTTCATTTTGCACAGTCAATTTTATTTTTCCGTTGCACTTAAACTTTTAATTCCTTGCGATTCAAGAAACTTTGTAAAGCTTTACACTTTGCGAAAAAGATTTTAAAAAGACTCTGAATTTTGAACCTCACCAATTCACCCCCCTCTTGGTGTTGAAACTAAGTCATCCTGTTTCCAACAAAGGTAAACAAATAAGTTATTCAAAATAAAAAAGTAACCTTCAAAAGGTGGGTTTGTCGGAATAAAGTGTTTCCACCAACGAGAGAGAAAGCATAATGCGCCTATGAAGGACAAGAACACGAAAATAATCGGTCAAAACAAGCGGAAATCATACCTAAAGTAATTAATTAACATACATTTGTATCAAATGAAAGAAAGATTACATGTGATGGTCGTCAAACTTCGTTCGAGAAAAGTTTAAGCAGAGAAAAGGGTTTCGCGTGCTAAGATAAAGTGAATGAATTTTCAATTTCCTACTAACCTTTTTACGTTGAACGCTGGAACATTCGACATTTTATATCTTTTTTATGTCGAATTACAATTCTAAATGACGTTTAATAATTGCATTTATTTACAAAAATGTCACCAGTCATTTTTAACGTTGGTCATTCAATGGTTGGACGTTAAGCACGTGACGTTATACGCTATTTTTACACTAGTGAAAGACATTTTTCAATATCTAATGAACCAAATATCAAGTTATGAATGACCAAACCAAAGCAAACATTTAGCATAGAAATCAAATACTAACATTAAAATATAAAGGCATATGTATTAACCTTGCAAAATACACAAAAAAAAAAATCAATTTATTACATTTAATCTAAAAAAATAGTTTAGCTCTCCATGATGGAGAACCTAGACTTTACAAAATTGAAGAATATGAAAGAAATTAAAATTATGGATTAGAATCAAGGCATCTCCTAAGGTTCTTGGTTGTTCCACCCATCTCAACAAAAAACCAACGACAAGCGCGGAAATTAAATGATGTTGTGCAATTTAACAAATTAAATGACACGTGTTTTTTTGATATTTGTTTTCAAATTTTAAATTTTTTATTTCTTAATTATTATTTTTAATTGTTGATTTATGAGGTTTACTTTTAAATTCATATTGTAAGTTTGAATATTTAAAACATATTTTTTTATTTTTTAAACGAAGTAATGAGTCAACCTAACTAATTCACCAGCCTAGGTTGAGTCAGGTTAATATAAAATTTGTAGTATACTATAAAGTGAATAAAGTTAAACTCACTGATTTTTAACTCAATTAATGATAAGTGAATTCATATAAACCTCATTAACTCATTTTAACACCCTTATACATGTGGGATCCAAAAGAAACAATGAACATATTTTTTAAAAATTTAAACATTTAAAGAGATTAATGTTGTCAAAACGGGTCACCCGACTCGATCCAGCCCGGCTCACCACGAGTTACAATCTGGCTTATTTATTAGCTAGCTAGAAAAATTCAAACTCGGCTCGACCTACCATGGGTTGGTGGGTTAAACGAGTTGACTCACTAGTTCACTTAATTACAATTTTTTTAAATAAAAAAATTACAAATTTTTGTAATTCAAATTAAATAAATTTCACTCCCAAAATGATGTTAAACTCAAGATAATTCAAAATAATAATAAAAAGTACAATACAATTCATGTATAATGAAACAGATGATATTTTTTTAGGGTTTCATAATATAATAAATTAATAAAATAAAATTAGGTGGGTTGGATGAGCCGAGTTTAAATGAACCGAATTGAAAATTGACCTACACATAAAAAAAAATACATGTTTTTCAAATCCAACTCGGCTCAAATTTGTGGTAGACCGGATTGGCCTACGGGTTGTAACCCATTTTGACAGCTCTAAAAGAGATATTAATTTTTATTAAATAAAATTTAAATATTGAACTTTTTTAAGATAATAAAATATTTATATCTCATCTCAATTATAACACTCACACTTTTAAATAATTTAATAATTCATTACATTTTACGAAATTAATAAAATTGAGTCTAACTTACTTGGAGTCCTGCTATCAAAAGTTCTTACCTAGGAAGATATAAGATCACTAAAATTATGAAGTTCCACAGCTATTTCTCCCCGAAGCACAATATTCGAAAGGCTCAATAAATGCATTGTTTCATTTTCAACAATAAAATCACATTAAACAATTTGTATGAAAGTGAACAAAAGTTAATACCAAACTCAATAGCAATTTATTATGTCTTTTTTAATTATTAAGAAAAACTTAGGTGAATTAGATTACGATGATTTTTATCCATGTAGTCTCAAATAATAAAAAGATAATTTAGAAGGGTAATTGTACTATACCCTCTGACCGATCAGCTGAGAAGAATTTGGAGTCAAAACAGGTAACCAATAGGATGTCAGGCAAACACTAACCAAGAAAAATAAATATCATTAATGACCAATTAATATATTTAATGGTCATATTAAGAACGAATATACGGTATTTATGAATGATTGACCGGTTATATTGTCAAAAAATAAAAATATATTGTTGCTCTAATGATTAGTGAATGGACTTGACTGCCACAAGTCCTATGAATATCCAATTGATATTTAGGTACAGATATCCTTTTCTATCCTAATAAAATTTTTATCATAATAAAATATAGACTTTTTTATGAAACATATCTGACTTGAACGTCGGAGTGTCTTCTGCAAGTCAACAATCCATCGGAGCGGATTATGTTCTTAGAGAGAATTAAAGATAAAAATTGAGCAAAACAATAAAGGATGACCGACCCTCAGATCAATTCAATCGAAACAGTAATTAAATATTGTCTTTAAAGGCACATCATGAAATGATATTTAATTTTGTTGCACCAAATCCACGGAAAGACCTAAATTAATTTATTCAGATAATTTGACCAAGAGGAAAATGATTAAAAATAAGAGTTTGCCAGGTTAAATATTGTTAATGTTGTGCTATAAAAAATTGTATTTTATTTTGGACATAAAATGAAAGCTTAATATATAACACACTCCATATGAAGTCCACAATAACTAATATTACCGATTAAAATCATAAATTTTAATTAATATTAACAGTCTAACTTGTAATTTAGTAAGAAACCAATATTATAACGTAGAAAGCTCTAATTATCCATGGCCGTGAACTATAAGTTATAACTATTCAAGTATAAATACCAAATGTTGGTTAATAAACAAGGATCATTAGTGGAGAGTTTAGACCCCAATTGTATTGTTAAATCCACTTACTATTTATTTATGATGTTTAGTAATAAAAGTTAGAAGTGAAAGTTGGAAGAAAAATGTGAAAAATATTGAGGGTTAAATTTGGAAGTTACAAAGTCAGTTTAAATAGTTTAAAAAAAAGAATAAAAGAAATTATGAATTCAAATTCTTTAAATAATAAAATATTAATCATTATTATTGATAAAAAATATTATGATGTTTTTTTAAAGAACGTGTATCAATGGTGATTATAAGAGAAGATATATTTATTTTATATTTTGTTGTTGTTCATGTAGAAAGTGATATAGTTATGTGTTAAAAAAAGCCTACACTGTGTGAAAATAGACTATAATATTTTATATAAAAATTGTTTAATTTAAATATATTAATTTGAAGACAAAAGAAAATATAATTCATATAAGATATTTATTTCATGTATAAAGATATCATCTTTATAGTTTTTCCACTAATACAAAATTTAATATTTACACCTTAACGAAAAAATTCTTGGAGAAAAATTATCAAAATTAAAAGAAAAAGTATTTTTCACATTCCTATAATAATATTATATTATAAAAACAAGGATTTTGATATAAAATTAATCATTAGAACAAAAATTAAATTAAATATTATATTTTATATAAAAACATAAGAACCTAAAAAGAATTAGCATAAAATCTAATTAAAGATGGTTCTATGCTAAGTTGGAAATTTGGAAAAAGCATGGACAAGGAAAATGTGCATCACGACTTCAAAAATAGTTGCCATATGAATATAGAAACAGGAAAGTGGCATTTAAAAACGAGTAAAAAACTGAAAATGTAATTAGACTCGTATAATAAGATTGAATAAGTAATATAGTCCAATTTTTCGGATTTTTTTTTCCATCTCTTTGTTTAAACTGTATTAATGAAAAAATAGTTTTGTAAACTTTTATAGAAGAAAAGTATTCTTTTAATAAAAACATATGTACTTTTTCAAGAAGCAATTTTATTTAAAACAACCTAAATTTGTTTTTCGTGAAAAAGCAAATCCAATGCAAGAAAACACATCTTTCTTTTAATTAAAAGGCATTTTTCTTCATAACAAACACATATTAATTTGTATTTATATAAAAATTAATTAATTTTTCACCATTAATTATTTTAGCATAAACAAACACATTTATACGGTTGATGTATACTTATATATTTCTGAAATACTTTTCAATATATATATATATATATATATATATATATATATATATATATATATATATATATATATATATAACTAGAAATACACCTAATATTCAAAGTATAACAAGTAAATGAAAAATGAATAAAACATGTCACGTATGTCTTTTACTATTATGTGTACCATCTCTGAAGAGTACACGTATATACATGCATAGCTCACAGGACTATGATGGTTTATTAATGAAAGAAGTTGATTGGAACATATAACTAAGAAAAGATATAAATAAATAAATAGGTTTAAATGCTTTTTTTTTTCCTATTAGAGATAATTTTTAATTTATTATTCGGTTTTAAAAATGTAAATATTCGATTTCAAAATTATTAAAATTGCAGACATTCTATTTTAAATTATAAATTTCGCTCAGTTCGCATAAATTCTTTTTACTTGTAGTTTTGTTGTTGGTAAGAAAATTCAATAATAAATAATGTATTAGAAAAAAGCGAAATATTATTTATACAATAAAAAACAAGAAAAGGTTTAAGATGTTACTAATAATTAAATAAAATATAAAATTAAGAGATAGTATGAATTAATAGAAGTTTAAAAAGTTAGAGTGGAGTTATTATTATTATTATTATTATTATTATTATTATTATTTATTATCAAATTTCAACTAGTATTTGTAATGAATTTCAACGACAAAGCGTGCTAAGAACATTAAATAAGAAAAATATGACACGAGAGTCATCATTACTTGTGAAATAACTTGTTTCACACATTGTTCATTGATTCTCGCAACCAATACTCACTCTTAATGTTAATCTCTATACTAGAGCCGTCAAAATGGGTCACAATTCGCAGACCAATCTGGCCCGTCACGGGTTTAAGGCAGGTTGGGTTTGAAAATATAACTCACTTATATTGGGTCAGATTTCAATCCGGCTCATTTAGATCCGGTTCATGCGGGTTGAACCTATGGTAAGCCGAGTTGGCCCACCAACCAACCCACCTACCTAATTTTATTTTTTTAATTTATTATTTTATTTATAAAACCTTACAAAATAAAATACTTTTTTTCACTCACTGTGTATACCAAAAAAGTAACATCTGCTCTCACAAATCACTCGGTGTTCTCACCCTTACTTCACTGAAATTCTTTAAGCAGCAGGTAAAACACCCTTCCTTTATTCTTCTCTTTTCTCCATATTTTTGTTTTCTCACTTCTTTTTCTTTCTTTTTTTTTCAAAAGCCCTATAATGACAAAAATAGGGGTTTGCGAATTTGTTTTTTGTTCTGGGGGATTTAAAGACATGGAATGATTTTTTTCATGTTCTGACATGCTTGTATCAAATTTTGTTCATTTTATTTAAACAATTTGAGTATACATTATTTGAACAAGCTCTTTTTGATATCTTTGAATTTGGAAAACTATGATACAATTAAACTATTAATTTTTTGTTGATGTTATTGAGTACTGGTTCTCTTTTTTTTTTTTGACTAATATTTTTTTATTGATTTTGGAAAATATTTATTAGTGAATTTGGAGACAACAAGAACAAGGGTCAAGGATTACAACAATTGATGAAGAAGATGATTCAAGAGAGCAGAATATTTATTCAAGATTCTAATACAAAAAATGATGAATATAAGAAACTTATTTGTATGGTTTTTGTGTTTGTTTTTGGATGACATTTGGATTATATTGTACTTTTTATTATTATTTTGAATTGTCTTTAACATAATTTTTTGGGACTGAAATTTGTTTAAATTTAAATTACAGAAAGTTTGTATTTTTTTTATTTTAAACAAAAAATATAATTAAATGGGCTAGTGAGCCAACCCGTTTACCCACCAACCCGTGGTGGGTCGGGTCAGGTTCAAGTTTTTCTGGTTTGTTAATAAATGAGTCGGGTTGGATTGGCTCGACCAACCCGTAGTGGGCCGAACCAGATTGAACCGGATTACCCATTTTGACAACTCTACTCTATACCATAACGTTACGCGTGCGTACAGCTAGACCTTGAAAATATATTTGACTCAAATACTCACTAAAATCAAATGAACTTTAATGAAAAATAATTATTTAAGTTAAAATGGACTGATTTTAATTTCTGATTTAAACAGATTTTTATTGGAAGAGTTCATAGGTTTAAAGATTAATTATTTTTTAAATAAAATAATTTAAAATGTATGATAATTTATTGTTTAAATCATTCTATTCATAGTTGAAAGTAATTTACTTATATATATATATATATATATATATATATATATATATAATACAATAATAGTTTATCTTTTAGTCTATTTCTAAATTTCATAAATATTACGTAATCTCATATGTCAAAATATGTTTCACATGCTATACAACATAATTATACTAGGTCAAACAAATCGGTAAACACAACGATTGCAAAATAACATCACGTGCAACATAATAGGATCATAACACGTAAAAAAAAAAGATAAATATAAGATAAGCTAACTATTGAAAATAATAATTCACAGTTAATATCATTACATAAATAAATAAATAATAACATCACAACTATTCTATCTATAGAAGAAGCAATTAAATAATAATATAAGATTTTATGCTATATTATTTTCACAAGAATAAAAATTTTCAAATTCAAAATTTTGGAAATATTTTGTATTTTGTATTTATTTTTTAATTTAATTATAAATCGAGTTAGAATATTTCTAAAATGGTTTTTCTTAGAGAGTTCTTTTATTTTTTTTAACAAAATCGACTGTTGAAACATATCTATCATTGATTCGTAGACTAATTTTTTAACCTATTTAAAACATGAATTAAGTCAAATGAGTATAACTTTTCTATGAGTTTCTACATTGAACTGTTATTCCAGTCAGATAGATTCTAAATCACAATTTATAAAATTGTTTAATGTGTTGCGTGTTTTCCTTCTATATATATTTAGATTAATGAGAGCGAAAATAGATTGTTTGTAAAAATTTTAGATTTGATATGAGTGGTAATTGTTCACCCTGTGCTTCCTGCAAGTTGCTGAGACGCCGTTGCTCCCAGAATTGCCTCTTTGCTCCTTATTTTCCTCCCAATGACCTTCACAAGTTTGCCATGGTGCACAAGGTTTTTGGATGCAAGAATCTTACAAAAATGTTAAAGGTATTTATTTATGTATATAACATATAAACATTAATTTTTGAAAAATCTAATAGAGCAGATTTTATATATCAATGTATAAATAAACTCTTCGTTTTTATTTTTTATTTTTTTCCTCGTTACTAAGAGATTTTCCTTATTACTGAGAAAGACATTTTTTAATGCATTCTCGTAAATTCTTTTAGAACTATAGTTAATATATAGATCTATTATTTAAAATATAAATTTTCAATGATAATTAAAATCGTAATTATATATGACAACAGGCTTGTGTAAAACTATCGTCGTATATACCCTTATTTATGAGAACAATTTTCACTAATAATATAGAGGGCATATGATATTGAGAACAAGTGACAAGCTGAAATGAACAAATGTGTAAAGAAGGAGAAGAAGAATATGCAGACAGAAGAAGTAATTGTGTGAAAAAAAAAAAAAAACTCATTCAAAAACTATATTATAAAAGGAGATATAATTAACAAGGGTTGCTTTTCAAATTATCGTTATATCTGCTTTACGAATATAATTTTATGGAAAATTGTTGTTGTAGAATGGATACAATAATTTAAAAGTAATTGTCGTTGTTGAATGTTTAACTTTGATTTAAAAGCAACATACAGTTGAAGAAAATTTTAAAAATATTAGTTATTCATTTAGTGATAAAAAAGTATTGGTCAATTAGTAATTAATTTAGATACTAATTTATAAAATAAAAATTATTGATATCTAAAATAATCATTGTTATGAATAAAAAATTATAATTAGATTCTAAATTGATTATTAATATTATTTATTAAAATTTTTATTACAAAATGAATTAATATTTAAACTGGTCACTAATTTATTTGTAGCAAAAATCTTTATGGCTAATATTATAAGTTGAGTCTAATTAATCACTAGTTGTAAGTTTTTATTCATAATACACTAGTGTATAAATGATATTTTATGTTAGGTTTACAAGAGTTACCATGATGATTATTTTAACATCATAGTTGGAGACAATATAGAGAATGCAACATTCTATGATGACATTGTAAGTTGAACTTATTATGATAGGTGTTGATACATTAGTGAACTTAGTATGTCAGGTCTTGATAGACCTAAGATAGTAAGTTTGAATTTTATGTGATTGAATCAGCTTTTTGCACTAGTGATAATAATTATTTTAGATATTAATAATTTTTAATTTATAAATTAACATCTAAATGAGTTGCTATAGTGATTAATTATTTTTTTTGTCTCTATCATAGATTTATATTTTTTAAGGATTTTCTTGTAAATGTAACAATTGATAATAAAATTATTATTAATTTATTATTTTGCGGTGACTATAAATTTTTATGAAAAATTTATGGAGTCCAACCATAAATAAGAAGCTCAATGCAAATAGGTCTTGTTATCCTATTCTTTTATACATTTATGTATGCATGATGTTCCTGTTGAGAAAAGAGAAGATGTAGTGAAGAGTTTAGTTTATGAGGCAAATGCAAGATCAGAAACCCTGTGTATGGTTGTGTTGGAATAATATCTAACCTAGAAATTCAAGTTTCTGAGTTACAAACGCAGCTTGCAGTAGCGCAGGCAGAGATTCTTACCATGAAAATGCAGCAAGAATTTACCTTCAACAATGGTGGTATATCACCATGACAATTCTCCTTTCTCTCCTCTCTTCTATGACAATAGAGTTTATGCACTTAGATTAGAACATAGTCTTCAATAGGCATGGAATAATACAATCAATATATTCGTTGCATAATATACCTGACTCTTAACTTATATATCATATGAATTATGTCTCAAATTTTATAAAAAATATTAAATTCTTCTTATTTTCGTATATATTTTACAAAATATATAAACAAAATCAATTTTAACTTAAGAAGTTGAAATATCAAACAATTTTAGATTGGTATAAATTTAATATATATATATATATATATATATATATATATATATATGAAAATTTTAATTGTAACTCTAAATTTTGAAAAATAATATTTGGGTTAAATATGTTTTTAATTCCCACTACAAAAATTATCAATATTACCGATGGATTTTTACCGACAGAAATGAATTCGTCGGTAAATATTCCATTACCGACGGTTTTACCGAGGGATTTTGATTTTCTTTTACCGACGGCCAAGAGCCTTCGGTAAGTCCGTCGGTAAGTGACAATGTCAGTTACCGAAGGATTTACCAAAGACCCTTTTCCGTCGGTAATGGCACTGTCACTTACCGACGAATTTACCGAAGGCTTTTGGCCGTTGGTAAAAAGAGCGGGAATTTTCCCGCCCATTATTTCACTTACCGACGGATTTACCGAAGGCTCATGCCCGTCGGTAAAAAGAGCGGAAATTTTCCCGTCCATTATTTCACTTACCGACATTACTGACGAATTTATCGAAGGCTTTGGGCCATCGGTAAAAAGAGCAGGAATTTTCCCGCCCAAATTTCGCCTCCAGTGTCAATATAATTGGCAAACACGCTCATTTCTCCTCATTTTTCTTTACCATCTCAGTTTCACACCACCACTACTCATTTCTCATTTCTCCTTACCGTCTTGTGGCTTCAGCTCTCTGCCATTGCGGGTTGCTCTCCACCGTCGCAGGATACTCTCCACCATCACGGGATGCTCTCCACTTTTCCGACGAGCTTAACTTTTCCAGCGAGCTCCACTTTTCCGGCGAGCTCAAGTTTTCCGGCGAGCTTAACTGTGCATAATAAAATGACACAACATCATCGGTCCTAAGCTTTTCCGGTGAGCTCAACTCTCCATGATAAAATGACACAACATCACCGGTCCTAAACTTTTCTGGCGAGCTCAACTCTGTATGTTTCCCTACGGTTATTCGCGTGATGGTTTTTTGGTGGTGGAGTTTGTGGAAATGAAAAAAAAATGACACAGAGCGAGGAAGGAAGAGGAAGAAGATGAACCAAGTCGCGACATTTACCGACGGATTTACCGAAGGCTTTACCGACGGCCAGTAGCCTTCGGTAATTACCGACGGCCAAAATCCTTCGGTAAAAGTTACCGACAACCTTTTTACCGACGGTGTGATGGTCGTCGGTAAGCCGTCGGTAAATGCTAATTACCGACGGATTTTGTACGTTACTAACGAATCATGGCCCTCTTTCAAATCAAGGTACAATTTTGTCCTTCAACTCTAGAAAACTCTAGTTTTAGTCCTTTTTATCAAATTTTTTTAACTTTATTTGCTGTTTCAAACGCATTTCTCAGTTAACATTGAAGCAAAAATGTGTCAAACAGTATAAACAGTTCAAATGCTATAATGAAACGTGCTTGAAACAACAAATATAAGTTAAAAAAAATTGGTAAAAAAGACTAAAACCAGAGTTTTCTAAAGTTGAAGGACTAAATTGTACCTTAATTTGAAAGACGGACTAAAATCAAAATCACGCCAAAATATAGGGATTAAAAACATATTTAACCCATAATATTTCAATTAAAAGTAATCATTGACGTAAGTTACCTTGACCAACTTTCTTGTAAGAATTATTAAACTAGTGTAAAAAACACTAAAAAGTGAGGCCAATTTCTACTTTACAACTGGGACTTTTTTTTCCTGTAAAATACTTTCTGGTAATTTTAGTTACCGGGAAAAATGAAAAAGAGGCAAGATTTTGGTCCATGTACGATAGATAATTCTAAAAAGTTAACAACTTTAAAATAAGAGTAAAATATGATTTTTCTAAATTTTAAAGTTTAAATTTAGTTAATCTAAAAAATATATATATCCTACTTTTCTTTCTCCTACTTCGAAAATGTACCATTTATAGTCTAGAAATGTTATCTATAAAAAATTAAAAAATAAAAACGTGTCTCAGCAAATATTCACGTATGATCCTAAATGTAGGTAGCTGTAACGGTTAAACCTAGTGGCCATGGAAGTGTGTAGAGAGACACGTGAGAAGAGAGGAAATACTAAATGGAGGCATTTCATTCAGGGATAGTTAGTCGGTGGTATGGACCCTCTCTCTTTATAATCACTTTTTCTCCAGATTTTTTTTCTTTGATTCTAGTGTGGAAAATTCTCTTAATTCATTTCCCTTTCTTTCTTTTTAGCAATGGAACATGTCATGGTTCAGCTGTGACTCATACAGTTTTTTTTTGCACTTGTCAATTTCATTGTTCACTTTGTGTTACTTGTATATATACTTGTATTGAGACAACTTTATTTCTCAATAAAATTCCACTGCTTTGTGTTCGATTTTCTTTATATATATACATCATCTAGTGTTATTACATTGGTACTTTCATTGTCTCCCATGGCTGAGAACACAAGATTGAAAGAGCTCCAAACCGAGATCCGCACGACGACCGATGATCTTCGTCGTCTAACAACAATTGTGGAAAAGCTGCAGAGTACGATAGATGAAAGAAATATAAATCAGGACTCGGCGATCGATGAAATCAAACTCGTCTTATAGCAATTACTACAAAATCCCACTTAGACATTTGGAAGTCCTTCGAACTCAAATTCCATAGTCAGAGTTCATTCGCTAAATTCCATGGACTCGGTCAAGGACATTTCTCTCGATTTTCCACACTTTGATGGCTCCACACCAGTGTTAGAATGGATTTTCAAAGCAGATAAGTTCTTCAACTACCACAACACACCTGATGCTGATTGTATTGAAATAGCTTCTATGCATTTTGAGAAATATGTGGTGCCATGGTTCCAAATGTTGCAGAAGATTGAAGTAGTCACCACTTGGACAACATTGACACGTGCTCTGGAATCTCAATTTGGGCCCTCTCCCTTCGATTGTCCAATGGCAGAAATGTTTAGGCTGCAACAGCAAGGATCGGTATCAGATTACTATATGAAATTTATGTCGCTTGCAAATAGATGTGAGGGTTTAACCGAGGAAGCTATTTTAAATTGCTTTATGAGTGGTTTAAATGTTGATATTAGAAGAGATGTGATTTCCTTGACTCCAACAAACCTATTATGAGCAGTAGCATTAGCTAAACTGTATGAAGAGAAATATATGCCAGGAACCAAGCCTACTCCTAATTACGCCATTCGTTACATAAATTCTTCGAAAGTAACAACTTAGAGGGTTCAAAACACCACAAGGAACATCCTACCAGCTACCAAATCTTCCTTACCTCAGTTGTTACCTAACCCACCAGGACCACCATTAAGAAACCCAAATGTCAAAAGAATAAGTCCAACAAAATGCAATTAAGAAGAGAGAAGGGTTTATGTTATTTCTCTGATGAGAAATTCTCTTCTAATCACAAGTGCCCAAACAAGCTATGTTTTGTCCTACAATTGAGGGAGGACGAATAAGATAATATGGAATCGGAGACCGAGTTACCTTAAGACAAGGAAGCAACTGTAAACGAAGATCATCACTTATCTTTGAATGCCTTGAAAGGTGGTTTCAGAGTAGGGACAATTAGATTCGTAGCACATATTGGCATCACACCAGTCAAAGTATTGATTGATGAAGGCAGTTCTAATATTTCTTACAACCAAGGATTGCAAAGTTTTTGAAACTTCCAGTGGTGAAGACTCATTCGTTCAAAGTAATGGTTGGTAATGGGAATTACATGGAATTAAAGGGCTTAATACAAAATTTGAATTTAATAGCACATGGCAATGTTTTCACATTACATGTGTTTCTCTTATCAATCTCTGGTGCTGACCTCATCCTTGGCGCAAGTTGGTTGAAGACAATTGGCCCCCACTTAGCAGATTATGACTTGCTGCAAATCAAGTTTTTGCAGGATGGTCGCTTCACCACATTACAAGGTGATCGAGACATGTTACCAGAAACAACACAACTGCATCACATAAGGAGAATGATGACACTAATGCACTAGCTGAGATATATAGTATGTAGATGGTCCACCAAGACATTCAGAATTTTCCTTTACTAGAACTTCCAGAGGACATGGAGCCAGAATTAATGATTTTACTATGCAAGTACAACATTGTCTTTAGCCAACCGTGTGGACTACCTCCACCAAGGAGTCATGATCACTCTATTCCTTTGTTAGAAGGATCAAATCCAGTCACGGTGAAGCCCTATAGATATCCATATAGTCAAAAGGAAGAAATTGAAAAATTGGTGGAAGACATGTTAAAAGAGGGCATTGTACAACCAAGCAACAATCCTTTTTCATCTCCAATTATTTTAGTCAAGAAGAAAGATGACACATGGAGGGTTTGCATGGACTATAGAGCCTTGAATGCTAAAACAATTAAGGACAATTTCCCAATTCCAATAGTGGATGAACTTATTGATGAATTGTATGGAGCCCGTTACTTCTCCAAGCTGGATTTACGGTCCAGATACCACCAAATTTTATTGAAACCAGAGGACAGACATAAAATTGCATTCAGGACTCATCAAGGACTCTACGAATGACTGGTTATGCCATTCGGGTTGTCCAATGCGCCAACAACATTTCAAAGTCTAATGAATCAAATCTTTAAGGGTGTATTGAGAATATTTGTACTGGTTTTCTTTGATGATATATTGGTCTACAACTCAAGCTGGAAAGACCACCTATACCATTTGGAAGTTGTGTTAAGGATTCTCAAACATAACCAATTATTTGCTAAGTTCTCTAAATGAAGTTTTGGAGTACAGCAGATCAGGTATCTCGGTCACACTTTGGCAGGAAATGGAATAACTATGGAGACTAAAAAGTTGGAGACAGTAAAACATTGGTCGAAAACCTACAATCCTTAAGCAGTTGAGAGGCTTTTTAGGATTAACGGGGTATTACGGAAGATTTGTCAAAAATTATGCCCAAATAGCTGCACCATTGACTGGTTTATTAACGAAAGATTCATTTAAGTAGAGTGAAGCAACATACAAGGCTTTTCAAGAATTGAAGCTAGCCCTTACCACTGCTCCTGTTCTAGCAATTCCAAATTTTAAGGAACCTTTTGTATTGGAAACAAATGCGTCAGGTTTGGGAATTGGAGCGGTATTAAGTCAAAATAAGCACCTTATTGCTTATTTTTCAAAGAAATTATCGGTAAGGATGCAGAAACAATCGACATATACTAGAGAATTCTATGCTATAATTGAATCTTTGTCAAAATTCAGACATTATTTACTTGGCCACAGGTTCATTATTAAAACGGATGAGAAGAGTTTGAAAGAATTATTAGAGTAGACACTCCAAACCCTTGAGCAACAACAATGACTACCCAAATTTATAGGGTTTGATTTCACAATACAATACTCACCAAGGAAGGAGAATATCCTTGTTGATGCTTTATCTAGGAGCTTTGCAATGGCTTGGTCAAAACCACGAAATACATGGCTACAAACAGTAGCAGAAGCAACCAAAAAAGATGAAGAATTGATGATAATTTTTCTGGAATGTATGAACAACTAAGGGAAGAAGGGTGACTATGAAATACATCAAGACATTTTTACGTGGAAAGGGAGCATTATGCTGCCAAATAATGCAGAACTAATAAATCTGATCATAGGAGAATTCCATTGATAAAAAATCGGTGGTCACGCGGGAACTACAAGAACTATGGCAAGATTGAGTGCTCAATTTTTCTGGCCTAAAATGCAGGAAGATATAAGGATGTTTGTGAAGGAATGCTTTATTTGCCAACAAGCTAAGGTCAATCAGTCTTTACCAGTTGTCTGTTGCAAACCCTACCAATTCCAAACCTGATTTGGGAAGGCATTGCTATGGATTTCATTGTTAGCTTACCAATTTCGCAGGGTTATTCCAATATCATGTTGGTCATTGATAGACTCTTAAAGTTTGCGCACTTCATTCCATTAAAGCAAGGATTCAATAGCAAAACTGTAGCTTAAACTTTCATTCAAAATATTGTCAAATTATATGGATTCCCAAAATCCATTGTGTTTGACCGGGATAGAGTCTTCATCAACAACTTTTGGAAGTTATTATTCAAGTATCAAGGCACCACCTTAGCAATGAGCTCCTCATACCATCCCCAATCCGATTGCCAAACTAAAAATTTAAACAAAACTTTGGAGATGTATCTTAGATGTTTTGTCTTTTAGCATCCTAAAAAATGGCTTAAGATGCTCCCATGGGCTCAATTTTGGTATGATTCATCTTTTCACCATAATATTGGTATGTCTCCCTACCAAGTTGTTTATGGAAAGTTACCACCAACTATAATTAAATATGATCATAGTGATACTGACGCTGTAGACCTACAA
Organism: Vigna radiata var. radiata; assembly: GCF_000741045.1. Taxonomy (NCBI): domain Eukaryota; kingdom Viridiplantae; phylum Streptophyta; class Magnoliopsida; order Fabales; family Fabaceae; genus Vigna; species Vigna radiata. The sequence goes on along the minus strand of NW_014542917.1, from coordinate 766,810 downwards.
GAGAGCTTAAAGAACCGTGATGTCTTATTGAAGAAATTAAAAGCTAAGCTTCATGATTCTCAGAATTATATGAAAAGGCAGGCGGATAAGAAAAGAAGATATGTTTTCTTGGAAGTAGGGGATCTTGTTATAGTGAAATTACAACCCTACAGGCAACATTCGGGTGACCTTGAGAAGGAATCAAAAGTTGAGCTTAAGGTACTTTGAACCTTTTAAAGTTATTGAGAAGATTAGTAAGGTAGCTTACAAACTCCTACTCCCAGATTCAGCAAAATACATCCAGTATTCCACATTTCGGTGCTTAAGAAATTTCAAGGAGATCCTAAACAACCATATTTTCCATTACTTCTTACTGCTACTGAAGTGGGACCAATAATGCAACCTTATCAGATTCCGGACAAAAGAGTGGTTAACAGAAATGGATGAGAACTAACCGAGGTGTTGATACAATGGGATTCGTTTTATGAAGCAGACAATTCGTGGGAAACCATGGCAGAACTAAAGAAAGAATACCCTCACTTCAACCTTGAGGACAAGGTTGTTATTCAAGATTGGAGTATTGTAATGCACACAAAGCATAACAGTATTAAGGAGGGAGAAACGGTTACACCTAGTGGCCACGTGTCAAACAGAGATGAAGGCAGGGGAGTGCGTAGAGGGACACGTGAGAGGAGAGGAAATACTAAATGGAGGGATTTCATTCAAGGATAGTTAGTCGGTGGTATGGACCATCTCTCTCTGCAATCACTTTTTCTCCAGATTCTTCTTCTCTGATTTCAGTGTGGAAAATTCTCTTAATTCCTTTCCTTTTCTTCCTTTTCAGGAATGGAACACGACATGGTTCAACTATGACTCATACAGTTTTTTTCTGCAGTTGTCAATTTCATTGTTCGTCTCGTGTTATTTGTATTGATACTTGTATTAAGACAACTTTATTTCTCAACAAAATTCCACTACTATGTGTTCAATTTTCTTTATATATATGTCATCTAGTGCTATTACAATAACTTTGTGTTGTTAGGAATTGATAACCTAAAGTATTTTAGATAAAATAACGTGAAACATTAGAAAAAAGGCTTAATACCGCTTTTGGTCCCTAGTTTGGGAGGTTTTGTTCAATATGGTCCTACCGTTTTTTGTTAGTAACAATTGATCCCACTTTTTGAAAAAACTGTTCAATTGACTCCTTTTTGGTTACGACATCAATTTTCTAACGGTGCTGGTTACGACGTCAATAAGTTCTTTCATGCATTCACCTATCCAAATGTTATTTTAACAGTCCTGACATAATGTTATGTTAAAAATCATGTCATCATCGTATACAATAAGGACTATAATAAACATTTAAACTTGAATATGGGACCACTATGAACAAAAAGGACTCAATTGAACAGTTTTTTCAAAAGATGGGACAATTGTTATGAAAAAAAAAGGTAGGACCATATTAAACAAACCCTCCCAAACTAGAGACCAAAAGCGGTATTAAACTTAAAAAAGTAAGTTAAAATGTTCATTAAATAATATAATCAACAGGAACTACAATAATTTAGAAGCTAAATTATATAATATTATGGAAAATTTAAAAAAAATCACATATTGACACACTCTCATAAAAGAAATAACATTATTCCTTTTCAATTTGAAATAAAATTTATTAAGCGTATATCCTAATATTTTTATTAAAAATAATTGTTTAACCTATTACATTTGTATATTATTAATTTATATTTTGTCAATAAATAAAAATAAAAAATTACATATTGATACAAGACATGTTACTAACGTGTAATTCTTTTTAAAAGAACCTAATTAAAACATTTTTTTTAAATTAAGATGCATTTTTTTTATAATATATAGTGATATTGCAAAAGTTTAGAACGTTGACAACGGTAAAAAATATTTTAATTGCAACGTTCAAAAAGATTTTAAAAAGCAACAATTAAAATTTTTAAGAGCTCGAACGTTATTTTTTTCTTTTATTGTCTTTTATTTCTTTTATTCTTTTCTAACTCTATAAATAGAGTTTTTTCTTCATTCCAAAAGAAAAAAAAAATAGTCTTTCTTATTCTTCTCTCCTCTTAGTTTCATCCTCTTTTCTTCTACTAAAAATATTCTAGGTTTGTTTTTATACTCTTTTAGAGATCCTTGTTAGTTCTGAGGTCTTCAGAGATATTCTGAGAAGTTCCTGTTCTATCTTGGGGGACTTGCACAATATATCGTGGATAAGTCCTTATGGACAATGAAACTACACGCCTCAGGAAATTTTGTTCCGGATCCCAGACGGTCTTCGCAAAATCACTTCCGGACATGTCAAAAATCGAGGCTTTCTCTGGACAAAATTTATGGTGCTGGCAAGAACGCGTGTCCACCCTTTTAGACATGTATGGAGTTGTTGCTGCTCCCAAAAGGTACGTACACAAACCTGATTACAAAAGGAAAAATAATTTTCTTATATCTCATCCCTATGAATCTAAACCCACCTGGCATAGAGTGAGAAACGATAATCCTCCTAGGGCAAATATAGCCGAAGGAGACGAGATTATTGTTGCGGTCGTTTCTCAAGTAAATTTGATGACCAATGTGAGCAAATGGGTGGTAGACTCTGGTGCTACCAGGCATATCTGTGCAAACAGAAGTACCTTTACCTCTTACACTAGTGTAGGGGATGGAGAAGAACACGTCTACCTTGGTGATTCCAGCACCACTCCTGTTCTGGGAAGAGGAAAAGTTCTTCTCAAACTCACATCTGGAAAAACTTTGGCCTTGAGTGATGTGCTACATGTGCCATCAATCAAAATTAATTTAATCTCTGTAGCACTATTGGGAAAGGTGGGGGTTAAAGTGTCATTTGAGTCTGACAAGATCATTATGACAAAAAATAATGTTTTCATGGGGAAGGGATATTGTCATCAAGGACTCTTCATTCTAAATGTTTCTAAAAATTTTAATGAATCAAGTTCTTCTGCTTATATTGTTGACTCGTATGATATATGACATGCTAGATTAGGACATGTGAATTCGTCGTATGTTTTGAAATTACAATGACTGGGATTAATTAATATGCATGATAAACAAAGTAGTAAGTGTGATATATGTGTAGAATCTAAATTAACAAAGAAAACATGTTTTTTGTAGAACGCCAAACTGAACTGTTAGGGTTAATTCATACTGATCTAGCTGATATGAAACAAACCATGTCTAGAGGAGGTAAAAATTATTTTGTAACTTTTATAGATGATTATTCTAGATACACTAAAGTGTATTTAATCAAACATAAAGGTGAAGCCTTTAATGTGTTTTTAACCTATAAAACAGAAGTAGAAAATTCGTTGAATAAGAAAATTAAAAGGATTAGATCGAATAAAAGTAGTGAGTATGTTTTGTTTAATGACTTTGTGTTAAAGAAAGGATTATCCATGAAGTGACCCCACCATATTCACCCGAGTCTAATGGGGTAGTTGAGAGAAAAAAATAGAACCCTTTAAGGAAAATAAGCTCTAAAACCTCTGATTACATGTTCTTAGGTTATGTTGAACATAGTGCTGCCTACAGGTTTCTAGTAGTTAAAAGTAACATACTTGAGAGAAATTCTATAATAGAGATGAAAAATGATGAGTTTTTTTAACATGTGTTTCCCTTAAAGGTTTGTGAAATGTCTCAACCTGTTGATGATAATAATAACAGTGATACCATGAATGAGGATTTGAGAAGAAGTAAAAGACAAAGAAAGGAAACTTTCTTTGGAGATGACTTTTATACTTATCTTGTTGATAATGATCCAACAAGCTTTGTAGAAGCTACCAGTGCTCCTGATGCAAAACAGTGGGATAAGGCCATTAGGATTAAAATTGAATCAATTCAGAAAAACAATACTTGGACTTTAGTAGATTTTCCTAAAGAAGAAAAACTCGTTGGTTGTAAGTGGATCTTTAAGAAGAAATATCACCCTGATGGATCCATAGAAAAATATAAGGCAAGATTAGTAGCAAAAGGCTTTACTCAAAAACCGAACATAGATTACTTTGATACTTTTGCTCTTGTGACTAGGATTTCCTCTATTCGAGTGTTATTAGCTCTAGCAGCTATCCATAAACTAGTGATACATCAGATGAATGTTAAAACAACCTTTTTGAATGGTGATTTAGAGGAGGAAATTTACATGGCTCAACCTGAAGGGTATGTTGTACCTGGTCAAGAAGAGAAAGTATGCAAACTCTTAAAATCCTTGTATGGGCTAAAACAAGCACCAAAATAATGGCATGAAAAACTTGTGATGTGTTGCTTTGTGATGATGCTGATAAATATGTGTACTCTAAATCTGAAAATGATAATTGTGTCATTATATGTTTGTATGTGGATGACATGTTAATATTTGGTACATGCAACGAGATTGTCGCTAGAACTAAATTGTTTCTAGGATCAAAATTTGAAATGAAAGACATGGGTGAAGCCAATGTGATTTTAGGTATTATAATCATAAGGAAGGCAGATAGTATATTACTATCTCAAGAACAATACATTGAGAAACTTCTTAAGAAGTTTGGGTTTTATGACTTAAAACTAGTGAGTACCCCTTATGATGTTAATTCTAAATTAATGAAAAATAGAGGAGAATCATTATCTCAGCCTCAATATGCCAAGATAATTGGGAGCTTACTGCACTTCATGAGCTTTTCTAGACCTAATATTGCTTATGCAGTAGGTAGACTGAGTAGGTACACTCAATGTCCAAATCAAAAGCATTAGGATACACTTGCTAGGCTTATGAGGTACTTAAGAGGTTCAATGGATTATACCATTGAATATAGTGGATTTCCCGTTGTACTAGAAGGGTACAGTGATGCTAACTGGATCTCTGATTTAGATGAGACAAAATCTACTAGTGGTTATGTATTCACACTCGGGGGTGGTGCGATTACATGAAGATCAGTCAGGCAAACAATTATTGCAAGATCAACAATGGAATTTGAGTTTGTTACTCTTGAGATGACTGGTAAAGATCCTGAGTGGTTGAAAAACTTCTTAGCGAACATTCTACTAGGAATGAAACCAACCCCATCTATATCAATACATTGTGATTGCCAATCGGCAATAGCTATAGCTAAAAACAAGAATTACAATGGAAAGAATAGACATATACAATTGAGACACAATTTGGTGAAGCATCTGCTAAAGAGTGGAACTATTTCCATTGATTATGTTAAGTTAGAACGGAATCTAGCAGATCCTCTGACTAAACCCCTAAGAATACAAATGATACTAGAAACATCGAGGGGAATGAGACTTAAGGCACTTGCAAACAAACAAGTGATGGTAACCCAACCTTTGTGATTGGAGATCACATGAATAAGGTTCATATGGGTAAAAACAAGTCACTTGTTAGTTCTAATAGCATTAAATTGATTTTAATCAATTATGTCCCTTCCTATGGTGTGTGTTAAAGTGCTAGAGACTGCATTATTGAGAGGCTAAACTTTGTCATTAAAATTCTATGTGGTGAAAGAATTTTAGTTTTAACAAAGTTTTCAATGATTTTCATATCCCTTGTGGGTGGTGTATGATTTGCAGCATACACTTGATGAAATCACTTATATGAGTGTCGAGTGGGGCCGCTTGCATGAGATCTTAGCATGATCTCTAAAGCACTCATGAATATTGGGCACGCGCATGACCTAGTAAGCGTAACACAACGATAACAACAAGGATTGTGGGGGTGTATTGTGATTGATAAACCTCTAACACACGTCAAGTGTTTTTGGTTCATATAGTTTGCTATACCAACTACACTGTGTGTTAAGTATCTCAATCTAAGACCGGTTCATATAGTTTGCTATATCAGCTATGATGCATTACATCCTATGAGATTCATAATAAAAAAAAAATTCTTGTCTTTTAATGTTTGAACTATTTGAGTTAAAGACTTTTTCTTTCAACTTTCTTTTGCAATATGTAGGGGATTGTTATAGTATATAGTGATATTGCAAATGTTTAGAACGTTGATGTTGACAACAATAAAAAATATTTTAATTGCAACGTTTAAAAAGATTTTAATAAGCAACGGTCAAAATTTTTAAGAGCTCCAACGTTATTTTGTTTGCTTTTATTTTCTTTTATTTTTTTTTATTCTTTTCTAGCTCTATTTTTCCTTTCCAAAACACAAAAAAAATTATATTAGTCTTTCTTATTTCCCTCTCCTGTTAGTTTCATCCTCTTTTCTTCTTCTAAAAATATTCTGGGTTTGTTTTTATACTCTTTTAAAGATCCTTAATAGTTCTAAAAATTATATTAGTCTTTCTTATTCTCCTCTCCTGTTAGTCTTTCTTAAAGATCCTTAATACTCTTTTAAGACACATCAGATATATAATGGAATATAATAATTGATTTTTTACAACTGAAATATATCTTTTAGGTATTGATTTATAGATACTAAACATGAACTTTTTCTACATATTTTATTTCATATGTTTTAGTTTCTTTTTTGGGTAAAAAATATCTTAACTAACACTGTTTAACACATAAATTAAATGATACAAAAATAAAACCACCAAAATTGTCTGATAAAAACTGTATAAAGAGGATTTTTTTTTTATAAATATTGATAAATTTAATAAATAACCAAAAATATGAAGTATTTAAAAATATAATTGTGTTTTAAAAACTCGATTTCTAACAGCAAAAAGTCATGTTTTAAAACAACAATTTATTTTGTATCGAAAAATAATAATAGAAATTATGTCTTAAAGTATGTTTTTTTTTTTCAAAAAAAAAAAAAGAAGTTAAAGTTTCTCTCCTCAATGATACTTCAACTAAACAGGGGGTTGATGTTTTAGAAATCGATTTAAAAGTAAATTGTACTCTTTCACTGAAAAAAATCTATTTAATTTTGTAATTATCCTTAAAACTATTTAAAAGATGAAGATATTGTAGATATACTTGTAGATCTCTAACATAAAATTTTCATATTGGCAGCTAGAAATATAGTCTAATTTTAACCTATTAGATTAACATTTGTGGATAATGCTCATATGATATGACAGAGAAAATAAATTTCAGACAATATATATAATATTATAATAATAATAAAATTTAATGAGATTTTTTTTGTAAGTGTAAAGATTCACTATGATATACATGGCTTAAAATGATAATTATTACAGTATAAAACTGGAGGGAGGTGGATAATTATCATAAAATACAGTTGCAGAATGGAGAAGGTGGTGTGTGTCACCGGCGGCAGCGGCGCCATCGGTTCATGGCTCGTCCACCTTCTTCTGAACCGCGGCTACACTGTCCACGCCACCGTCCAAAATCTCAGTTAATACATTCCTTACTCTCTCATTTATCCATTCATTTCATCACAATACTTACACAGTGTTGAGACAACTTTTCTAACAGACGATGAGGCCGAGACGAAGCATCTAGAAGCCTTGGATGGAGCGCCGGCGCGCCTCCGCCTCTTCCAGATGGAGCTCCTCCACTACGATTCCGTCCTCGCCGCAGTGTGCGGCTGCGCCGGCGTGTTCCACGTCGCATCTCCTTGCACTGTTGAACAAGTCCAGGACCCTCAGGTCTTGTTCCTTCGAACTCCTCGAAAATTTTCAATCTTTTCGGTTTTTGCATGACCCCTTTTGTGTCTTAATGCAGAAGGAGCTTCTGGACCCGGCGATAAAGGGCACCTTGAACGTGCTAACGGCAGCGAAGGAAGCAGGGGTACGTCGCGTGGTGGTCACGTCCTCCACCTCCGCGATTGTTCCGAGCCCTAATTGGCCCGGTGACGTTCCGAAGAGGGAGAACTGCTGGACTGATGTCGAATTTTGCAAGCAAAAGGGGGTTAGAAAGGGTTTTCATTTTTGTCATTTTCTGTTTCTTTATGTTATGTGTCTGTGTGTGAAGTGTTTGTGTGTGTAACAGTTGTGGTATCCATTGTCAAAGACTTTGGCCGAGAAGGCAGCTTGGGATTTTGCAAAGGAGACTGGGTTAGATGTTGTTGTAGTGAATCCTGGCAATGTGGTGGGTCCTGTTATTGCACCGAGGCTTAATGCAAGCATGATCATGTTTGTGCGCCTACTTCAAGGTAGAGACTGCTGGTTAATCAGTTGGGTTTTGCAGATATTTCTTTCTAATTTTGCTGTAGGAGTGTCCTTGGATATTGAGAATGTGAACCGGAGAAGTGCTAAAATTCAGTGGCAATGTTACCAAAGTATCTTTGAGCCACAAGAGAAAAGTAGATTGCATGGTATTGAACTGTGTGAAAAGGGGTTTGAGAATACTTAGAAGGATAAAGGAATTTTTTAAAAGGGGACAAGGTTTTAAAATGGCAAATAAATGCGGCCACAGTTGCAGAGCCGTGGATACCCAAAAATCTTGATTATGTGCTAGCACTATTTAACACCTTGTTTGGGATACTGTGATAGATAACGTATAACTTTTTAACTGGTATCATGTGAATAGAGCTACTGTTGGTGTTACCAAGTTATTAGACTCATTTTACAAGACCTGCTACTTCGTAGTTGATAGCATAGCTGTGTAGGACATTTAGAAGTTGATACCTTCATTAAAAGTATTAGACTTGTTTGATTATGCAGTAGTGCTCCTTTCATTAGATTTTGCAGTCTACAAAGTGTTAGTCATTGTTGACCCGAATGCCAATATCAAACTACCCCATTTATAATTTTTACGAGTTTGCTGAGAATTTGTGATATTTTGTGTTGTGTTGCAGGTTGTGATGATACATATGAACACTTTTTTATGGGATCGGTCCACTTTAAGGATGTAGCATTGGCACATATTTTGGTGTATGAGAATAAATCTGCAGTTGGTAGGCATGTGTGTGTTGAAGCTATCTCTCACTATGGTGATTTTGTGGCCAAAGTTGCTGAACTTTATCCGGAGTACAATGTGCCTAAGTAAGTAAGCCACACACTTGATAGATGTATGGTGAATATAATGCAATCATCTTTTGCTCGGTAATTCAGGAATTAGATATATTGCTTGATTCTTGAATGAGTTATTGAAGAAACTTACTCTTGTTTGAACACAATTTGGTTCATGTTGTAGTTAGTGTGCACTTTGCTATTCGTTCTTATAAACGTGTTTGTATATTGTCTTCATAATCAAAATAGAAGGTGAATATAGTTCTTATAGTGATAATTTAATACATAACTTACTTGAACATGATGTACTTTGTCATTTTCCTTTAAAGGATGGCACGAGATACCCAACCAGGAGTATTGAGAGTGAAGGATGGATCAAAGAAACTTATGGATTTGGGTTTGCAATTCATTCCTATGGAGAAGATTATAAAGGATGCTGTAGAGGACTTGAAGATAAAAGGGTTCATTTCATAAGTGCTTTTGTAATATGAGTCCTTATGGTCCATGTTTCTGCATAATATGTTACCTCAAGGCCTCTGCAAATTGTCTGGTTCAATAAGTATGTTCAATCTGACTCTTTTCCATTAATAATTTGCATATTAGTGGCATGACGTGATTTAGAAAATGAAGATGGAAATGCGTAAACGTATTGTATTGTGTACAAAGAAATGGATAGAAAACATGGAAAACAAAAAAACAATTACGTTAAACTTTCTGCCGGTAAGAGGATTTAGAAGAAAATTATGTCTTTAAGTACATAGACACACTAGTGGAAACATATCTATTATAATGTGTTCTTTTTATTGTAGATAGTTAATTTAATTTAATAAAAATCAATTAAATTAAAATAAATGATCATTTTAAACGATAAAAAAAGTTAAATATTTATTTTAATTTAAAAAATTATTAAATTTAAATGAACTATTATTTAAAAGATAAAAACATAATTATTTTAATTTAAAATAAGTTATTTAATGGTAAAATTAGAAAAAAAGTTGTGTATATACGTGAAAAAAGAGAATCATAAGTATACATAACTCAACTAATTCACTCTAATATTAAAATAAAATTCTGTAATAAAAATATAACATAATCTATGATTGGGTAACAATTGCAGCCGTAGAAAACCTAATAAATTCATTAAATATGTAAGAAATAAAAAAATATGGTAAACATTCTAATCATTCAAAAATTATAAAAAAAAAGTCTTTGAAAATATTATTTAAAAGTGTCCTAAAAATATTATTTGTATTAAAAGTGTTATTAATCAAATATTGGCAACAAAATTGCAGAAAGTTTCGGTTAATAAAAAATAGAATATAATTAAAAAATATTATTAAACGTAACCTTTATACAATTTTTAATTTTGTTACTTAGAGTAAGTAGATTTAGATTACTAACTAAATCATTGTAATTTGATAAACAGATTAATCAATCTCATTTTTATCCGTTAAAATTGGGTTGGGTCAAAGAATTGTTATTTGTAAAACTGATTGTAAGTGCACATGTTAACAAATGATAAATATCGTTACCTCTCGAGGGACCTGTGTAATGTTTTATAATTCTCTTGTACTCAATAATTCAATTAAACTATAAAATTCACAAAAATACAAGAAAGTATTTTCATTAAAGAGTTGGTGTGCAAAGATATCTAACCTATATTATTTACAATTGTCAAGATTAGATTTCATCTACTTCATTCTTATGCATACAATAACATCTCAATTCTATATTCAAGTCAAAATCAACTTACCAAAATATTCAAATTTTATCTCTAGTGACTTTAAGATTATGTATAATCTCTTTAATCCTCAAAAAATAACCATGCATTAAGTTCAAGAGTCTAAGATTACTAATGAATTAAGTTCTATTCCTAAATACAAACCTCCATTAGTATTCAATTTCGTCTAGATTCTAAAGATATTTCTAAATACCTTAAGAATCACAAATCAAACATTGGAACAATTCACATCAAGCATTAACCATGAAAATTGAATACTAACAAGAATTAGAAAAACACATCATTATTAACATAAAATTATACAAGAGTTTCATGTTTTACAACTAATATCAACAAATAAGAATAATCTTCCATGGTGGAAAACTTAGGGTTCTACAAATTAAAAAGATAGGGAAGAAATGAAAACCAAAGAGAATATCCAAGCTCTCTCCCAAGGTTCTTGGCAATTACTCCATACTCTAATTGTTCCTTCCCTTTGCATTTCCACCTCCAATCTTACAACCTGTCTTCCTCTTCAATCCCAAAAGGGGAAAAACGACCATGAATGAAGGAGGAGACCCAAGAAGGAGAGAGAGAGTTTCCCAACACTCTAAATAGCCACTCCCAAGCACTTAGGTGATTCTATATTTGTGTAAGAATGATGAATCTTGAAAACTTTCGCCCAGCAAGTCTTAAAAGTTGATGTTCTCTGACTTGTAACTTGTTGGGCAAGCTAAATTTTTGTCCAAGGACTCCAATACTATAAGTTTGGGCCACCATTTTCACCCAACGAGTCAGCGTGATGCCCAATAGTGATTATTTGATTGTCTAATTGCGGTCCATGACAATATAACCCTACAAGTGAGTCTTTTCTTCATGTTTGCAGTCTTGGGTGCAATTCTAGAGTCATTGAAGTGAGTATTTGTCTAAACTCAAACGAGAGATTAGAGATAAAACAAACATATACTAACTAAAACATGAGAAAACATAAAAATCACTAAACTTAGAGACAAAATAAGGTAAAAGTCATAAAGGAATTTATTTGTTCATGAAAATATACACATAAAAACACATAAAATCAATAGTTATTAGGTTGGGCTAGACCAACATTAGAAAATAGGTTGGAAGATTGAACTCGTCTCACCGCTAAACAGGTTGGCGGGTTGGCTCGTCGTTTCTTCATCCCTTCATCAGCTCACCCATCTTCTTTGTCACTGTTTTCTTCTTTATCCTTTCACTAACTCACCCATCTTCTTCGTTTCTTCATAATCATCATCAACCTTTGTTTTCTCCATTATATTCTCACCCCCATACACAAAAAAAAAAAAAAAATAAAAGCACATGATCTGTAAAATTAAGACAACCAAAAATCTCAATCAAGGCCACCAAAAATCTCAATCAAGGTCACCATGGGTTACCTTGTCCTTGTGGAAACTTTTCTCTTAATCTCGCTTTCAGTTGCATTACATAGTAAATGCTTCCTCTCGATCTCACATGGTGGTGGTTGATTACGTGGTGAGCCAGATCTCTAGTTTTCACTACACAAAAATCTAAAGATATCATTACAATCACAACTAAATAGATATTCTCTTTGAGTTATTTTGAATCACATGCATGAATCTAGAACTACACGTGTCTCAATATATTAAACTAACTTAAAGATAAAGCAAAATTTAAACTTACTCTGCTGATCCTTCTGAAATGTAAATCCTTCCATTACTCTGCTGATCCTTCTGAAATGTAAATCCTTCCACTACAAATCAGTTAATAGTTTCTAGTTATCAAACATTTAAGAGACAAAATAAGTTAGAAAAAAACATAAAAAAAAGTTAAAAAATAATTCTTATAAAATTAAACTCCATCAATAAAAAAAATTATTTAAAAATTTTACTTTTAATAATAAAACAATTAAACATATTGTTTAAGAGCACTGTCACTCTTAATTATTTATAAATCTTTATACTTAAATTACTTTATTTTTATTTTTATCTCTTCATATTTATCACCTTAAGCATTAACAAAAATCTAGTTTAGAAAATTTAAATATTACAAAATTAGTATAAATAAGGAATTTTAAAAATATTATTTCATAAATTTAAATTAAATAAATAAAGCAAGCTTAACTTCAAAAGAACTATTTTAAAAAAGTATTATCACGTTTAAATTAAGTTCTTATTTTTATTAGTCATAAGATTAATGAAGGAATTTTCCTTTAACATGGAATTATAATTTTTTTTTATAATTTTACTTTAAGGTTAGTCTCTTTTTAAATTAAAATAACTACACACAATAAAAATTGAGTCGATTACTTATAATAAATTATTTTTATAATTAATTTTTATGCAAATTATTTTTAATTTAGTAATATTTTTTAATTTTAATGATTATTATAATATTTTATTTTTTCTATGATAAGAAGAAAAGTGTTTCTAGTATTTATAAGAACACTTACAGAGTAACAGTCCCTGTATGCTACGTTGTACTTGTACAACTTCTCTTCCTCTCTTTACCGTCTCTACAATTCCTTATCGGATTCCAATCATGTCTGGGAATTACGACCAAGATGGTGGCGGATATGGGCGTAACGACGGCGGTGGTTATGGTGGTCGGGGAGGTGGAGGATTCGGCGGACGAGGTTTCGAATATTCTCTCTATTTTCGCTTCCTTATCTTTTTTTAATCGTAAAATGTCTTAATTATGTGTTAATCGCAACAGGTGGGTATCAAGGCGGGGATCGTGGTGGTAGAGGTGGTGGCCGCGGCGGCGGAAGTGGTAGAGACGGTGACTGGCGTTGCCCTAACTCAAGGTTTGAGATTTTACCCTTCGATTTACTTTTCTTATTTCTGCGCCCC
>NW_014542917.1:747411-753290 GCF_000741045.1 Vigna radiata var. radiata | reverse complement strand
TTTTAATACACCTAATCATTCTTATGTTCTGTATTTGATTGGAAAATTGGTATTATTATATAGTTGTGGGAATTTGAACTTTGCGAGAAGGGTTGAATGTAACAAATGTGGTGCTCCTTCTCCTGCTGGTGCTAATGATCGTGGTGGAGGTGGTTATAATAGAGGGGGATATGGCAACAGTCGTGGGGGTAGATCTGGTAACTATGATGGAGGAAGAGGTAATGGTTATAATAGTAGTAGGGGGAATAACAATGTTGGAAGAAGTGGGGGAGGCAACAGAGGTAGTCAAGGCAGAGAAGATGGTGGCTATGGTCAAGTTCCTGCACCTGCAGCCCAATCTTATGGTGGGGCTGGTGGAAACTATCCACCTGCGTACAATTCTTCTGGTGGGAGTTCAAATTATGAAACTGATGCAGTTCCTCCGCCTGCTAGCTATACTGGTGGACCTGCATCTCACCCTCCACCATATGGGAGTAATACTGGTGGTTATGGTGGCGGAGATGCACATAATGGTGGTAGGTCTGGGCAACCGGTTGGATATGATAGTGGTTATGGTGCCGGTAGTCAAGGTGGATTCGGTGGAGCTCCTGATGAGCCCCCTGCTAAGGTGAAGCAATGTGATGAGAATTGTGGGGATTCCTGTGACAACTCTAGAATCTACATATCAAACTTACCTCCGGATGTGACTATTGAAGAATTGAGAGAGCTTTTTGGAGGCATTGGACAAGTAATATTCTGATCTGTTGACTTTTGTGCGAGCTCTATAAAGAGAGTTATTTGTTCTATGAGCAATGCTTTGAATGAAAATACCTTTTTCAAAGTAAATTATCATATCATCCATTTTCTTACCGAACATGCATGTGTATGTCAGTGAATTCTGCATTATTTACACTTGAAATAGTTGACCCCCTCGTGGCTTCCTGAGCATCTTTGTTAATTTTTCTCGTGAAGTGACAGAACGAGCTTTAGATTTTGTTTCCTGTATTTATTTGCTTATGTCTGATTTTGCAGATGTGTTGAGCTTCACACTCTCATGTCTATTTAATTGTTTAGGTTGGAAGAATAAAACAAAAGAGGGGGTACAAAGATCAGTGGCCTTGGAACATAAAGCTATACACTGATGAGAAAGGAAACAACAAGGGTGATGGTTGTCTTGTGTATGAAGACCCTTCCGCAGCACATTCTGCTGGCGGTTTTTACAATAGTATTTGATCTAATTGCTACTACCCCTACTTTTGTGACTACAGTTTATCTTCTATCATAAAGAGACACTTAACATTAATCTTTCATCTCAGATTATGATTTGAGGGGTTACAAAATCGCTGTTACAATGGCTGAAAAGTCTGCACCAAAAGCCCCACCTGCATATAACCATGGGTATTCCATATTTCAATTGTTCATGATTTTTCACACAGTTGCTAATTGTTGCCATTGAAAATGACAGCTTTTGAAATGCGTGAATGAGTTACTCAGAATATAATAATTAATTGATGAAAAGGCTGCTATTGATTTTTATTCTAGGGGTTGAGTTGATTAGAGTGGGATGTATTTTGCACTATAATAGTTTTAAATGTATTATACAAGTGACTCCTAATTCTCAGAAATAAATGTTTGTGTTTTTAAATTAATGTACTAACTTTTGTTATATGTTTTTAAATTCCACAGGGGCAACAGGGGTGGCTATGGTGGAGATAGACGCAGAGACAATTATAGAGATGCAGGTGGTTCTGGTCCAGATAGGCGAGACAATTACGGTGGGAATCGTTCACGACCATACTGAGGGCTTCAACAGAGAACATTTTATGTACTATGTTGTATGGTCTGAGGGATTTGTTGTATTCTATTGGCGGGTAACTTGAGATGATAGCAAAGAGGTAGGTTGTTCACTTACTTTTACGTGACCTCTTTGCTCCTTTTTTATTTTGTCACTTGCTGGTGGGATTTTAATTTTAGGCGGAAATTATTTTGGTCATGTGAATGCTTTTAAAGGGGCAAGTGCATAATCTCGAAGCTGCTAAGGTAGGTTTTAATTTCCTTTCTAGTGACTCCTGCTTTCATGAAAACATGTTTTATTCTTAGCTGTGTTATTTTCTAGATAAATGCTTGCATCCTTAGCTCATCTGGTTCAAACAGCTGGTGGGATTAAAGGGATATTTTATGTTAAGTCATAGTTCCATGGATCAAGTAATCCCAAGTAGAGAATATTGGAATGGTAATCTATTTGCTTTTTTCTTAGAAAAAAGGTGTTTCCTGGCCGCATGTTGCATTTAACCTTAACATCTATATAATATGTTAAAGCTATATAATCATAACCTTTATAAACTGAACGTTGAATTAATGCTCAATTTAGGTTACATGATGAGTACGTTGGTTTAAATTGTTTAAACTTTATTAGCTACTAAGAAGTTCGATATAAAGCTATTTGAAGCCAGTAATGTTATCCATAATGACCTAATAAAAGAGTGTAAGTTCTCGAACTAATGAAATTCCTTTGTTCTTTAAATTCATCAAATTTTTTCGTGTTGTCTATTTTGTTGCACTTAGAAGATTTAAGTTATTTTTTATTTGCTTCATTTTTCTTTCTGAAATAACTACTACCCATCCGAGAGGTTTTGAAGATTCCTTTTTATTGTTTTGCCAAATTGCATCTGGTTGGAACCTTTATAACTGTTGCCAGTTAGCAAATAGTTATTTTATTTTCTATTAAAATTATAGTGTTGGTTATGGCTACGTCATGGTGAGCCTATAGCCATGGATGATCATAGCAGTTGTCTGATTGGTTGCATACTTCTTCCAATTGTGTAATGATGATTAAGGACAGTTGTGCTGGGAAGAATTGCTAGACGTTAGGTTCGCACATTAACCATCCTTGGTGGTTTTGCTTATATGTTATCATCAAGCAAATACTTGTGTTCATTTAGCTTCTTGTTTCCATAGATTTTCACGTATTATTCTGAATGGTAAAGAATATGCCATTTCGACCATGTCGACCCTTCTTAGGCTTCGTAGTCTTCCATCAGAGTTCTGACTTGATTAAAACTCTGCCGTGTGTTGGCCTTTCTTGGCTTTGATCATCTTGCAGGTAGCTGCTTGAAATTTTGTCGTTTGGCCGTGCCAAAATATGTTTGTGTTATTGCATAGATTGTTGGCATAATTGTTGACATATTTATCCTTTAGGTAGATATAAATATATTGACTATTGAAAACATTTATGTAATAATTTGTAGATATTTTATATGCTATGGTTCGATGAGAATTTGATGAGCCACAAATACTTTTTCGTTTCAGAACATTTGGTTCGGGCTTTGTTTCTAATATTTGTAATGACTCACTATGTAGGATTAAGATAGTGTATAAACACGTTTCTAAAAATGGGTACTTTTCTTTTATTCATGACTAGTTACTAGTTGTATTTTTGAAAGGGTATAATGTTAAGAGTTTGAATCTAATGATAGAATAGGAGAACCAAATTTTAAATGAAATTTACTAGATGATTATTTTGAAGATCATCATACATTGATGTATGCGAGGTATTTTCTTAAATTGCACGAATAATTCTATGCAGTAGGCTGTTTATTTTACAAATTACTGATCATATACATTACGTTGTTTGGTCAACAACAATTATGATTTAATTTGATATGATATATAAAACAATAACTTAACATACTCAAAAAATTTAATTACTTTGTACTAAGGGTTTCAACAATTTCAAAAAATTAAATTATTCTATATTTAAATTATTTAGAATTAAAGTCTCCTCAATTTCTAAATATTTGTTTTGGATAAAATAATTAAAATATTTACTTTAATTAAATTTATTTTTTAAGGTTTAATTCAATATTTGCTGTAATTAAATTTCTTTTTAAGATAAACTTTCATTTTAATAATATATATTAATATTAATTAAAGTTAAATATTAGAAGGAGTTCAAGGTGGATCATAGTTAGTCTAGTATACAAGTCAATATTAAAAGAGTATTTAACAGTTTAATATCTTCAATATATACATGAGTACAAAGGAGACTTGCCACTTTGGTTCAGTTTACATGATTTTGATCAATTAAGCCATATTTTGCTTCAATTTACAAGATTTTGATCTCTATGAACTCAAGATTGAAGGTGGAATATTAAAATGAGTGATATTGAGTCCAGTTAATTAAATCAAGTTAAAAGTTATATTGAATTAACTTAATTTGAAGATTTAGTTGAGTCGATTTGAATTTTAGGTCAGGTTAATTCTGTTTAGGTTGAAGGAGTTGAAGGTCGATCATAATTATTCTAATATAAAAGTCAAGCAAAATTGACTTTGATCAGTAGTTAACTTAAGTTGGTTAGGGTTAATGGTTAAGTAGGACAATTAGAGTTATATGTTAAGATAAATAGGTTTAGGTTGGTTTGAATATATTTGATTAAGAATTCCAGCTAAGTCATAGGTTAATAAATTGAAATATTAGTTGTAAAATTTTAGTTTTCAATTTTTTATAAGTGAATTTCAAATTTTATTGTTTTAATTATTTGAAATACTTTCTTAAAATTTTTAAATTTTAATTTATTTTTAATCATCTCATTCAAACATGTCATTTTGTTTCAAAAAATTTCAAATTTATGAAATAAATGAATTACTTTTTTTATTGTCTCATTTAAACACAAATAATGTGAGTATTTAGAAGTATTTTGTTAAGGAATTGTTAGTATTTAGAAGTATTTCCTGAGCCAAATAGATTTACTTAATAAATTTGAAACTCTTTACCTATTTAAAATTTGCTTAGTAATTTTTGTCCACTTAACCAATTTTTCACTCCTTACTCTATTTAAATTTGATTTCTAAGATGAACTAATTGAAGGATTTCATCTGATGAACTTCTTTTGCATTTATTTATTGGCGTAGCAAATTCGTAAGTTTTAAACGTCTTTATTTTTACGCTTAAGACCATGATAATTTTCTAAAGATATGTCAAGCTTTTAAATATCCTTTTAAAAGCTTTAAAATGCTTAAGTATGATAATTGTTAAATATAGTGAAAATTATATATTGAAATTAATCTCTTGTGTTAAATTCATACATAGGTTCTCTATTTTATTTAGGGAGTTACTCCCTGTACCTCCCCAGTTGCAACCCCCACCCCCCCAATTTTTTTGAACTTTTTTTTAAATACAAAATTAACCTTTATGTTTTTTTTACCCTTTTATCCCTATTTAACCTACCCTACAGTAACCCCCCTCTTTTACCCCTCTTTTACAGTCTCACAGATTCCTCTTCGTATTCCCCACCCCTCCCCCACCATTTTGAAACCTCCCTCCTCCAAACTCTGCAACTCTCCCACTCTCCCACTTCGTATTCTCACTCTCCCACTCCTCTCTGTTTGTGCGGCTGTTGTGCAGTGGGGTTGTGGTTGCTGCTCTGGTGCGGCGGCGCAGAGGGTGTTGTGCGGCGGTGTTGCGGCGGTGCAAGGCGTCGACAGGTTAGTTTCTTTTAATTTCTTCTTTTTTTTTTAAACGTATGCAATGTGTAGTGTAGGATTGGGTAGTTGGTGTTTCTGTTTGAGTTTGTCATCTCTGTGTTGTATTTCTGTGTTGTATCTCTGTGTTGTATCTCTGTGTTGTGCTGTTGTGCGCGTTGAGGAAGAAGACAGGCACCGAAACGGATGTCGCTATCCGTCGACGGATGTCGCTATCCGTTTCCTTTTTTTTTAGTTTATTTTATAAGTAATTATATTTTAACTTTTTATTTTCAATTAATTTTGTTACGTTTGTTTTAATTTTTTGTTTTATTAGTTTATTGTATTTAGAATTAATTTATAAAATATTTAAATTTAATTTTATTTTATAATATATTATTTAATTATATATAAATTTAAATTAATTTAGTTAATAAAAT
>NW_014542917.1:743560-746936 GCF_000741045.1 Vigna radiata var. radiata | reverse complement strand
TTCACAGGGCCGGGTGAGTGCATAACTTAAATTTTAATTTTAATTTTTTTTCAAATACAATTGATGTTAAATATTGTTGTGTAGGATCGAGGAGAGATGTTGAAATTGATCTCCCATGGTATAAAAGTTAATAAGTTAGGACCGTGCGCCGAGGGAATTCAACACATTGTGTTGAATTCCTCTTTGATGCCTCTCACACAGATCTACTACGATTACGTCGATAAGGGCTTATTGCTCGGATTCATAGAGAGATGGCACTTTGAGACGAGTAGTTTCCATCTCCCAGTGGGGGAGATGACGATCACTCTTGATGATGTTTCCACTTTACTTCATCTCCCGGTGATGGGACAGTTATGCGATTTGGAGGAGTTGGAGTTTGAGGAGGCTCGTACAGCCCTCGTAGACCTGCTTGGCGTTGACGGTGGCACAGCTGGTGCTGAGATGGAGGATGCACGTGGTACGAAAGTCAGACTCAGCTGACTGAGAGACATATATGTTCAGAGGTGTCAGTCGCAGGATTGGGACTATGCTGCCAGAGCATATCTGTTGCATCTAGTAGGATGCACNATTTTTGCAAATAAAAGTGCTAGTTCTATACGCGTGTCTTACCTACTATTATTTAGAGACATACACGCGTGTGGCAGATATGCTTGGGGCATTGCTGCNCTTGCCCATTTGTACGAGCAGCTTGGGGATGCCAGTCTAGCTTCCACGAAGCAGATGGCTGGATATCTGACTCTTTTCCAGGTACAAACATAAACCTTGCACATTTATTTGATGTACTTATCTCCATGTTCAAAGATAGAAAATATTTAATTGAATAATTGCATTTCTAGAGTTGGATATACGAGCATTTCCCTAGCATGGGAAGGAGGCGGTTGGTGTCTTCTTATGATGACACCACACCACGTGCGACTAGGTGGCAGAGCCTTCGGCAGAGTTCGACTCTTGCAGAAATCCGGTCGCAGTTGGATGGCCTGACATATGGTGGAGTTCTATGGCATCCATACGAGGGACATCGGGGCATTCGTCTATTATTCGGAATTTGTATGTATTCTGGATGGATTCGGATTGGTGACACCCTTTCCCGTCATTTACCTGAGCGTGTGATGAGGCAGTTTGGATTTTACCAGGAGATTCCACGACCACCCACTGTCATTGCAGATGCAGATGTAGTCGCTATTGATTTTGCGTGGTTGCACTTCATAGATCACGTTATTAGGAATGTGAGACAGACATCATACCCTTCTGAATGTGTCGATGGATACATACAGTGGTTTAGGAGGGTTTCACATCCCTATATTATTGCTGCTCCAGCTGACGCGAGACCGGCTCTTGCGCCTACACAACGCCCCGATGTTCCACAGGAGGCACGACGTCATCGTAGATCCTCTCCACCTTCACCATCCGGCGCCTTGGTATGTTATTTATCATTGCTTATGTTATTAAATTTTACTTAACCATGTTTATTTAATTTTTGTATATAAATATAATGCAGGCTAGGTTTAGGCAAATGGCTAAAAAGTTACAGGCGATGATATCGTGTCGTCATGTGACCAAAGGTACAGTTGCACATCAGATGACGGTGGAATTGCTTCAAGAAGCTAATGATGGCATTGACGAATATTCCCCGACTAGGAGAGGACAGAGGCATGTGCGTGGTAGACGTTCGACGTCTAATTGATAGGAATAATCTTCTTCGAATTTATTTATGCTATTAGTCTTGAATAGGAGAGGATACAGGCATATGCCATTTTATTTATGCAAACTTTTTTTTTTTTTTATCTGTTTGATGAGGATGACGGAAGCGAAGGCAATGGTTCGTATTCAATATTTCCAGTTCACGCCCTCCATTTTCTTTTTTTTATTTGTAACAACTCATTCTTCAAAAATTATATCAACGTCCTTTCTATGACACAAATAAGAGAACAAATAAATTTAAAAAATAATAATACGACAACTGATCTCATAAAAAATGTATAAATAAATATAAGAATGTTAATATTTCAACATAACATTCACAAATTACAAATACCAATACTTTTATTTTTCTCTTCCTCATCTGTCAAATCACCTATCATGTACACACTTTTCTCTCATGTTTCAAGATTTATACAACCAAAGGCTGTCCAAAAGCATCATCCACCGCTGCGAATGCAGTGGCAGTGATGAACCAAAAGTGTAGAAAAATATGAAAAAGGAAAATGTTTTATTGTTCCCATAAAAAGTGAAACAGCTTTTATTATTCTGATTCACTTTGAAAATCTTATACATACAACAAATAAAAGATATGGATCCCGTTATTTTGACACCATATATTTGACATTCATTTGACACTGCCACGTGTCAACATGCTATTGGCTATTTTATTTTATTTTATTTTTTTTGAAATTTGGTCTGAAAAATGCAGAGGTTTTCAGATAGAATGTTTTCCTTTTCTACCCCTTGGCATTTTGAGTTTGAATGTGAAGGATTGGTTCTCTCTCAGAATTGGTTTCTCTCTCACATTATCTCCATTAACGCTCATGGACTACTCTTCTCCTCAGTCTCGTCGTCTCCATTGCTCTCCACTGCTCTGAAATGGCAAGTTCCGGATTGGAGCATCGCTGGACGAAGGTAAGTTCCTTTATTGTGGGTTTGGGTATTCGGATTTGTGTTTGGGTATTCGGTTTTAGGTTTGGGTTTAGGGCTTTTTTGTGGTTTCTTGTGGGTTGTGTATGTTGTTTGTTTGTTATTTGATTTGGATTGTTATTTTGTTATGGACAGTTGAGTGTGTGTCATTCATTTTCAACCATGTATATTAGCGCTCTCAACAAACGGTTGACAGAGGACCAAAGGGAAGTCATCTCCAAAGGGAGGTGAATGACTTAGAGCAAGAGTTGGAGAAAGAGAAGGCCAAAAGAAGAAGTAAAAAGTCAACTTCAAATGACGGTTTTCAGAGTGCTGGATGTCCAGAAGCAGCAACTGACGATGCATTCGTTTCACCTGTTTGTTTGTCGGTCGAGGAAGCGGGTGGAATGAGTAATGACGGTTTTCAGAGTGCTGGATGTCCACAAGCAGCAACTGACGATGCATTCGTTTCACCTATTCGTTTGTTGGCCGAGGAAGGGGGTGGAATGAGTAACAATGAAGAAGGTTCATTGTCGCCAGATGCACCAGGTGGAATGGCTGAGAAGCAATCACAACTCATGACTTACGTTAGGATTGGTTCAAGAAGAAGAGTTAAGAGCAAAGCACTTAGGACACCTTACACAGGAAATGTATGCGTTAGAAAGACAAAGGATTAACTATTGTGTTAAGCTGGAACAAAAGTATTTTGTTTTTAAACCTAGTATTTGGTTCAATATGTATAAGATTGATTTATTTTATGTTATTG
>NW_014542917.1:738959-740370 GCF_000741045.1 Vigna radiata var. radiata | reverse complement strand
GGAGCAATGGAGAGAACGCAACAATGGAGATGGTGGTGGACGAAGAACGAAGACGTTGGAGAGAAGGCGAAAGTGTTCGAAAGTGTTCTCAGCAAGTGTTCTCAACGGAGCAACGAAGAGAATGCCGCAATGGAGATGGTGGTGGACGAAGAACGAAGAGAGAAGAACGCAACAATGGAGATGGTGGTGGACGAAGAACGAAGACGTTGGAGAGAAGGCGAAAGTGTTCGAAAGTGTTCTCAGCAAAAGTGAAACGAAAATGAAACCGCCAATTCCAAATGATATTCAAACACTCATTATTCCACTTCTACCCCTGCCTCTTTATTAAAAAAACTGTTTCAGTATATAAAAAATCACCCAATAGAAATTTGACACCTGGACGGTGTCAAATTTGTGTCAAATGTGGGTGTCAAAGAAACATTTTCCAAAAGATATACAGATTAGAGATGAAAACGAACAGAGAAATCGATAAAAGAAAATCATCTAACTGTTTGAACAAGGTAAATGTTCTCCGTACACTCAATTTGATTTTTCAAATTAAAATTTGCTTCTATATTCGCTTCTACCCAATTATTCTAGATGACTTTTGACTTTAGTTTATTCATAAGATCCAAACAATAATACTTTTATGACTTTGATTATATTAAAAACTGAAATAATATCTGGAAATACAATAAAAATATTATTTTTTGCAACAATTTTTAAATTTTTTTAATCTTTTTAACCTCTAATATAAAGAAACCAAAACCATAAAAATATATGCCTTGAGTCTGGAAAAAAATAGAAATTTAGAAAACACATTAAATAAACTCCATAAGTAAGTACTGAAACCAAAATACAAATAAAATTTGAAATATAATAATTATATTGTTGTATTGATGTAAAGTTAAAATAATAAGAATATACAAAGAATAAATTAATAATGTTAACTTCAATTATTTAGATTGATATGTAAAAAAGGAAGTAACAAAATTCTTACTCACATAACTCATAATTAATGTATATTACCTAATTCAAACACGTTAAGGAAGCAGGACTCCTCAATTAAATTATTTGTTAAGATTATAATAAATAAAAAATTATTAATTTTAATATATCGTTATGATTATAAATATCACAAATCACCTAAGTCAACATAAGATCTTGTTACATTCATCAACTTTGCAAATGCTTGCATCCTATCAGTATAAAAAGATGGCCACTCTCGTGCCTGAGGATAACTGTGGGTTGAGGAGATGTTATTCATCATGGGCAAAGGACAACCTTCTTGTAGCTTAACCTGTATTATACAAATTAGAATACTTAATGGAGTCATAAGTAATTTTCAAATGAAATNACAAACTAATAAAATTACCTGCACGAAATGACATCCATGTACATGTCCAATACAAATTATGCGATGTTGAGTTAT
>NW_014542917.1:704285-735429 GCF_000741045.1 Vigna radiata var. radiata | reverse complement strand
AAAAACAAATCTTAAAAAATAAAACTAATAAAATAAAAATCTAATAAAAACAAATCTTAAAAAAATAAAACTAATAAAAACAAATCCTAAAAAATAAACTAATAAAAANAAATCTTAAAAAATAAAATTAATAAAAACAAATCTTAAAAAATAAAACTAACAAAAATATAATATAATCTAAAAACTCTTAAACGGATCTGGGAATCCATCGACGGATGTTGACATCCGTTTAATGGAAACGGAAGTCGCCATCCGTTTTAATGGTTTTACGAAAATTTTACTAACCTGGACTCCAAGAGAATCGCCGGTGAGGTTGGATAGAACACTACCACCACCAATGCTGAGGTTGGATAGAACACCACCACACCAATGTAATGTAGAGATATAATAATTTAAGGACAAATTCTTTCAGAAGAAATCGATATCTCAATTATCACTTGAAATACAAGAAGAATGGGAGATATCTCAATTATCACTGTTGAGATTGGATAGAACACCACCACACCAATGTAATGCAGAGATATAATAATTTAAGGACAAATTCTTTCATAAGAAATCGATATCTCAATTATCACTTGAAATACAAGAAGAATGGGAGAAAGAATTTCTAGAAAAATAGAACAAAGAATTCGTGGGAAGAAAGCGTAAAGATGAAAGCATGAAGATAAAAAAATAAAGAATAAATAGGTTACGTGGGGGTGAGAGAATAAAATTATAAAATTGTATTTCTAAATATAAATTTTTGCTAAAGGATAAAATTGGAATAGAAAAAATAGAGAAAAGGGTAAAAATGGAATGGGGGGTGGGGGTTGGAATTGGGGAGGTGCAGGGAGTAACCCCCTTTTATTTATAATAGAATAAATATGGGCTAAGCCCAAATACAAATGAATATGTAAGAATAAAATAAAATAAAATAAGAACAATATTTTCCTAATAAACATATAGGGATTATATTTCCCTAATTAACATAAACACAATATAAACTAAATATAATATCTCTAACACTCCCCCTCAAGCTGGAGCATACAGATTGTATGGACCAAGCTTGGAATAAATAAACTCAATTTGAAATATATGATCGGTCTTCAAGAGTGTGCGGTAAACAGATGCGCAATCACATGTCAACGAACAACTAACAACAATTTATTGCGAAACTTCAAATAACACCATGAAACTTCAAGTGGGATGACTTTGACAAAGGAGAACAACAACAAACTCCAGGGACTGGATTGCCATCAAGTAAGGATGGGGCTTGCATCAAAACTGTTGGGACTGCCATCACTGACTAATGGGGCCTGTAATGGCTAAAAGCGACAAAACTACAGGGAATGCCATCACTGACATATGGGGCCTGTAGTGGTTAAAAGCGACAAACTACAGGAAATGCCATCACTGACTGATGGGACCTGTAGTGGCTAAAAGCGACAAAACTACAGGGAATGCCATCACTGACTGATGGGGCCTGTAGTGGCTAGAAGTGACAAAACTGCAAGGACTGCCATCATTGACTAGTGGAGTCTGAAAGCCTGAAACCTGGCTGGAAACATACTCCCCCTAACGACGAATGACGGAAATGACGGTGCGCCGATGGCAGACCGTGAAAGTGGAAGATCATAATGAGCTCTTATTCATCAAAGCACCCAAAAAACAAATTTGACAGATTTGACAAAGGGTTGGTGAAATTGTTTCAACCCATAATTTTAGTGTTGAAATTTCTTGGTGTTAACCACTGACTGTCCTTGAAGACCTTTCAGAATAGAGAAGAAGATAGCGGAAGCAGTAGAGGTAGGACTAGGTGTTGGTGCATCGGTGGCACAAGTGGCGGAGACCACGACCGAAGATGGTGGTTGGAGACGGTGGCCAGAGACGACGGCTGGAGACCGTGGCCGGAGACGGGGCCGGAGACGACGGCCGGAGACGGTGGCCGGAGACGACGGCCGAAGATGGTGGTCGGAGACGGCTGCTGGAGACCGTGGCCGGAGACGGGGCCGGAGACGACGGCCGGAGACGGTGGCCGGAGACGGTTGCCGAAGACGGTTGCCGAAGACGGTTGCCGAAGATGGTGGTCGGAGACGACGACCGGAGATGATGGCCGGAGACGGTGGCCGGCGGCGGCAGACGACCGAAGACGGTGGTCGACGGCGGCGGACGACCGGTGACAGTGGCCGGCGGGCAGCGATAGCAGACGACCGGTGACGGTGGACAGCTGGCAAGTGGCGGCTGGTGGCGAGCGACAACGAGCAATGGCGGACAACAACACCGGACATATGCGAGACAGAAACTAGAGATTGTCCATTGAAGCATAAAGGTAAAGGTTGAAAAAGAAACTTTTAAGGGGGGGCGCCGGTGGCCGCCGCCACCGGCGGCAACAAAGACAAAGTAGAAAATGATCAGAAAACCTGCTCTGATACCATGTTAAATATAATGAAAATTATATATTGGAATTAATCCCTTGTGTTAAATATACATAGGGTTCTCTATTTATAATAGAAGAAATATGGACTAAACCCAAATACAAATGAATATGTAAGAATAAAATAAAATAAAATAAGAAGAATATTTCCCTAATAAACTTATAGGGACTATATTTCCCTAATTAACATAAACACAATATAAACTAAATATAATATCTCTAACATATTTTGAGTTTGATTAATTTGATTTTAATATTTTTTTTAATTTGATTTTAAATTTTATTAATTTTGTTTAATTTAGTCAATTATTCTAAATCGTTTAACACTGAATAATGTATGTCATGTTGTGATTTATTTGTTTATTTAGTTTTTACTTTTAATTAAAAGAATGTCTTTGTGTCATTTTAGTATCGTGTCCCATAGTAGCAGTCATATCACTGGTTGGTATCTTATATACAATTTGATTTTTATTATTTTTGTTTAATTGAATTCTAACTGTTTTTAAAAAATTGATAGATGTTCTTTTTTTTAAAATTAAAATCAAATTTAATTTTTATATAAATATTATATTTATTAAAATTTATATTTTCATTAAATTTAAGGTTACCGTAGGTTTAAAATTACAACATAAATTTTAAGGGTGAGAACTGACACTATTGTTTAAATATTTTAAAAGATTAAAAATCACATAAAGTATTAAATAAAAATTAAAATTAAAATTATCACATTTTACAATATTAAAAGAAATCATTATAATTATTGTTGTGTTAGAAAAACAAAGAAAAGAAAATATAGAAATATTTATTTTTACAAAAATTAATAAGATATTTAAATTTGACAATTTTATTTTATAATGGATTAATATAATGTTAATGACATTTTTATTAAATAGTTGAAATGATTTTTTTAAATCATCGGTGTTAGTTTTTACTTTTAAAATTTTCATTTAATTTTAAATTAACTCTAAACTTAAGTTATAAATATTTAATAAAAATGTGAATTTTAATAAAAATATAAATATAACAGTTAAATTTAATCTTTAGAAAAGAAAAAATTTGGTTCATTTTAAAAAGAATTAAAGTAAAATCCATTAAAATTTAAAAAAATAAAAATACCAAATTGAATATAAACACTTATACTTAACAATGCTTTTATCACATGACATTGTTATTGACATATACACAATAAGTTTTTAATTAAAAAATTTAAAAATTATGAATTGAGGCACATCACATTATTTAAATAATATTATAAAAATGAATAAATCAAATAAAATTAAAAAATTAAATTAAAATTATGAGAGAAACTCAAGCCATAGAAACCAAAGTAATATTTTTTGGTTTATTTAAAATTTGAAAGTTGAGAAGGTGTAAACTAAAATCAGGGAGAGAGATTGCAGCATCCACATCCATACTCACTCACTCAACTGCCGCTCTATCCTCTGTATTGTGCATCAAATTAAAACCAGATTCTCTCAAAATCGCAAAATGGCGGGGCGCAAACACGCGCCCTCCTCCTTCACGCGCCTCGACGAAGCGCGCCTCGCACATTCCTCATCCGTCGCGGCGGTCCGCGCCCTCGAGGACCGCGTCGACAAGCGCCATCGCGAGATCCAGAACCTCATCGCCGACAACCAGCGCCTCGCTGGCATCCACGTGGCCCTAAAGCATGACCTCGCCGCCACTCAGGAGGAGCTCCGTCGCCTCTCCGCAACGGCTGCCGAGGTCAAGGCCGAGCGCGACGAGGAAGTGCGCGAGATCTATGAGAAGTCGCTGAAGGTGGACGCGGAGGTGCGCGCCGTTGCCGCAATGAGCGCGGAGCTGGATCGGGTTCGGGCGGACGTAAAAGAGCTTGCGGCGGCGAAGAAGGGGCTTGCGGCGCAGCTGCAGACAGTGGATAGTGACCTCGAGACGGCGCGCGCCGAGGCGCAGTTTTTGCCGGCGATCAAAGCCGATATAGAGGCCATGCTCCACGAGATTCAACGAGGAAGGTAAATTGTTAATTTTTTAGTCATGTGAATCATCGATTATTTGAGGCCATGAAATTTGAAGACATTCATTTATTTGTTTAGAGCTTCTAGTGAGATAGCTTGGGCATTTTGGTTCTCATTTTGTATTTTGGTGAATGGTTTTCGTTTTTGGCTTGGACGTGAAAAAAGTGGAGAAAGGAAGGCGCAACTTGAAAGCCTTTTAGATATCGGTTGCTGAATGTTATTGGGTGAATGCAAGGATTTAAAATAACGGTGTGCTTCTGATTAAGCACAAATATCTTTCACTAAATGGTTGTGGGTACTGTCCCAAGGACGACGTTAGTTGTTAGGTTTCCCTTCTCTGAGCATGTTGTGGAAGGCTCTCATGGGAGTAAAGTAATTTTATTTGTTCTTCGTGTTTGTCACTCGCTACTCCTTTCATTGTTGTATTTTTTAATTTTTGTTCTCCCAAATGGGAGTCACGTCAATATGGCAGCTAACACACCACGTATCCTGGTGTTCTTTTTAGCTTTCTGCAAATACCTGGCATTTGATTCATGCTATTGACAACACTGATGTTATTTCCTTTATGCTCTGTTTGGTGGTGTTGAATGGTGAAGAAGGAAATGGGAAATGGGTTCTCTGGTTAGAAATGGCAGAAATATTTGGAAAACACGTAGGTCTAAGTCCCATATTGAGTTGAAATGAGAATGTTGAGCAATTTACATGGAAGAAGACTCAAATTCATTATCATAAAGTTTTTTGTTGGAAACTTACGGGTTAAACTCGTATCTCATTGTTGTTGTGTCGCTTCCCTAGAAAGACTCTTACTTTTTGTGGCTATATCCTTGTAAATCTGATGGACAGTATTAGTTAAAGACGATATATAGCATAATAACCAATTAACAGGAACCAAAAAGGGGATTTTGTCTATTTCTTGAATTGTCTGTGCGTGTGAAAGTTAACAGTGAGGAACATATATGATATCTGCTACAAACACACTCTTTCTTCTTTCTGCTCTGCACTGCTAGCTTGCACTCACCATAACGCACAAATAGAGATAAGGATGTTAGTGCAACAAGATCATATAATCAATTTTGTAAGCTGTATAGTCAATTATATGTTGATATATGTCAACATATAATTGATTAAACTGTTTTTTATAGTGATCAATTATTCCCCCAAACGTGTAAAAGTCAAAGAAGGACAAAATTGTATTTTAATTAATATATTAATTTCTTTTCTTTTCTTTTTCTAAGCAAGCAATTTCAAAATTTTATTATCACTATTACTCTCTTGAACCAAACAACCTATTTTACCATTTTTGTTCACCATTTTCTCTTTTTCTTTTTCTCAAGTGCTTCCTCTCTATCAAACGCAATCCTAGCTTTTGAACTTATTATGTATTATCAGTCCATTGGTTTATGATTTATTTACTAGTTTGTGATTTTGAATGCATTAAGGCTACTGATTCTAAAATCTTGATGCTGATGTCTGAGTTCCTTTGAACTTGGAAACTTCATGATGCCACAATGGAGCTCGCAAAAGACGAAAAAACTAATGTTGATGGCTATTGTTCACTGTGTACAGAAGCATGTCGGATTTATATCTCATTCCTTGTTTATTTTGATTTCTAATATTGAACCTTGTGATCAGTTCAAATACTTGTCAGCCTATATAACAAAGTAAGATTTAATCTGACTAACTAGATTTTGTTATTGTCCTTGTCTCTACTGATTCCAGGCTTCCTAATTCAACTACTCTATCTTTTCCTGTTGGAAGAGTGATATTTCTTTCATCTAATCAGATGCAAGGGCAAAAGTTCACATAGTCTGGAATATTGTGCAATGTGTATGCTTTACATTTTCGTTTATTGATGCTACAGGAATGCTATTGAATTTGAGAAGAAGACACATGCTAGTAACCTCGAACACAAACGGGCAATGGACAACAATATGATTATAATGTCCAGTGAGGTTGAAAAGTTACGTGCTGAGTTGGCTAATGCAGAGAAGAGGGCAAGGGCTGCAATGGCTGCAGATGCAAAACCAAGTAATTTAACTTTCTTGGTCGTTCATCTTAAATTCTTGATAGATATAACAGAAGTATAACTTTAAAACTTGGTCAAACTTTGTTTGTTAGGGACCTGTTTAATTTTTTTAAAGAAAATATTTTTGATTAGAAAAGACATTCTTAAAGTTATTATGATATAAATAAAACCTCAAAATATTGGTTATTTTACTGATATAGTGCGTTTCTTTAATACTTTTTCAGAGACTAAATTTGTTTAGCTATAAGAAGAAAACACTTAAACATATCTTTTTAGTTCTTCGTAGACGCGTACTATAAATCTATAGATTTGTTTCTATACAGGTCCTGGATATCCTCCTGATAACTATGACAATCGTGAGATGGGGTATGGAGGAGTCAGATACCCTCCTGGTTCTTATAGCATGCATCAGGTATGTATGGTACTCACCAGTTTGATTTGGCTTTTGCAGGCTAGTCTAGTAGTGTGCATCTGGATCTGATTTATGATGAACAGTTTGGTTTTTCACTTCAGATCTATAAAAACTTTGCAGAAACAGTTTATATTTGTTTGGCATTTGCTTTCTGCACCTAAAATAAATCTCTTCCTGAATCTTTTCATCATTCAGATTCGTCAACTCAGAATGTAAAATCATATTTGAGATTGACCAATTCAGAATTTAAAATCATTTTCGGGGATTTCACATTTGGGATTGACCAATTCAAACTGTAAAATTTCATTCTGGTTTGGTGACTTCTGGACTGGAGAAGGTAGAAAAACATTGCAGATATGTGCAGCAAGAAATTTTTGGGATGCAGAAAGTAACTGCCTATTTGTTTTGGTAATGCCTGTGAAACTTTCCTTGAACGCCAAATCCTACACTAGATTATGCTATCCATTTATATGAGCAGAACTCTGTCTCGATCGGTGGGGTGGAGGTGGAAATATGAAGAGGGAGTGAATTAATTTAGTGTGTTAGGTGGAAGAAAAAAAAGAAAGGAAACAATTTTTAAATCATGAGATCCACGCTATTGTTTCTTATATCTCTGTTTTTATTTCTTATTGAATAGATCAATCTACACAATTTTCAAAACAACTTATTTCTATTCCTACTCTACAAAATAATTAAGCATTTAATTTTATCTGTTACCTATTTATTCCCTATTTCCATTCTCTGCATTTTTCCCTTCAAAACCAAGCAGATCGTAAACGATTCCCCAGTCTGATTCTGAAATATACAAATGATTCTTGAATGCTACATTTGTTTTTATTAAATCGAAAAATGAATAGATTCTAATGTTTATTAACATATTTAACTCTACGATGATGAAAAAAAGGTTCCAACTTTACAAAATAGGAAATTGCTGCCAAATTGGTGATTTGACGAACTTCCTTTGGCTTCCTCCACAGTTTTTTCTTGTTTTCGTTTTTGGAGTCATTTTATTTCCTGGGAACAAAAACTTGATCCGCTAACTGAACCGAGTTCTATTGCTGAATGTATTTATCCAAGTGGATATTTTGTTTTCATATTTGAGTGAGTTCCTAATACATTACCTCCGCACAAATTCATGCATATAGGAGGATAAATAATTCAAATTTGCTTGACTTTTCAGATGCAAGCTGGGGTTGACTCACATTCTCAAAATGCAGCCGGAGCACCCTTACATCATTCTTATGATCACCAACGTTCTCAAGTACCACGGTAGTCTTCTGGGGATGCTTTAAATTTTGATCAAGAGTTGAAAAAATGTAACGTAGCAATGCAATATGTCTCCATTCCCCCAAATGAAACTTATTCAACAGTAGCGCATATAGTTTTACTTTACTGATATCTGAAAATGTTCATAAATTTAAAGTTTGTATATATTTATCACCGTGCTTATTTTCAGTGTAATCAGTTCAGGTAGTCTGCGTAGGTTCAATTTTCCTGTGTATTTCATTCTTTAGCAATACCGTTAAAGTTCAGAAGGCTAATTTGTTTTTCGTATAACCTTAAAAGTGCCTGATTGTTTTACTCTGCAAGTTTTTGTGTCTTTAGATAATTGGATTATAGTTTTCGTTTTGTAAGTTTGAATGGGTTGCAAAATCAACTTTGGTTTTGGGTTTTTGTATGAAGCTAGGCAAGTTTGAGCAAGAAATTATGGATCTAGGCAAAAGGTTTTCCAATTATGAGAATAGACAAGTCGTGGGGTTTTAGACGACTTTAAATGAAGAAGTCATATTCCTCCTGCACGACTTCACCCTGTAGCATTGACCAAGGTTGAAGTCGTGTACTTTAAAAACAACTTTTGTTCGTTGTAATCAATTATAACATGCTGAAGTCGTGTAGGGGGATATGACTTTACTTTTTATGAGCAAAAATGTCTCTGGTAATTGATTACACCATAGTTGTAATCGATTACCAGCATGTTATATAGACAAAAACTCTTTGATAATCGATTATAATTATGCTGTAAATACAAGAGGCATTTTGGTGTTAAATGAACTACTTTTTTTGGTTCTTCCATCAATGTAATTTATTTTTGTGTAGTTATTTTAATTTTTGTGAATATATGGTTGTAGATGACATTGAAATGTATTATTATGTTTAGGATGAGTAATTTTTTGAATGTAAATACAAATAGAAAGCATAAAACAAAGTCATAAATGAAATTTCAACTATTTTATTAAATTGAAAATACATTACAAAAGGAAAAGCTAAAAATAAAATAAGAAGAAAATACAATGAAATTGAAATCTATCTATGAAGAAAATTGGCCATGTGGACTAAAATGACGATGTAGATACAGCATGTTGTGCTCTAGATGTTCAACTTAAGCATCAATTGTATAAAAGTGGTCATCCATGTTTAGTTCTAGTTGTTTAAATCTAGCATTCATACTATCATTCATAGTTTTGAAGCTGTCCCCAACAAATGTTTGGATATCATTGATTTCCCGCATTACATCATCAAATGAAGAAGCTTGTTGTTGAAGAAGGGGTGGTGGTTGTTGTTAAAGATGTGTTTTACTACTGCGTTGACGAGGAGGAGGAAAATTTTTGTGAACCCATGTGTTGTCTAGTTTTTTTTTTTTTTTTTTTTTTTTTTTTTTTTTTTTTTTTTAATCCAAAGAACTTTATTACTTCTCTTGCTATTCTCATCTTCCTGTTTTTTAGGGTAGGTATTTCATCATCCAATGAAATTTTAAAATATTGTAGGATCTAGGTGACCAAATATGGATAGGGTAAATGAGCCCTTGGCCTTAAAGTCTTCTTCATCCTATATCTAATGAGATAGCTCTAGTTTATCTCATTTGTCGTCATTATAATCCACATTAAAAGTAGATCTTCCTTGGTAGCCTGTGTAACATTAGAAACACGTGGAAACAAAACACGACATATAACATAATGTAATATTCTAACCTCAATTGTCATAGAGTCAGCTAGAATTCTACATGTACGGGGTTTGTATGGTAAACAAATCATGCTACGAATACTGTATTGATTCTCCCATTCGTCAAATAATTTACCTTCAAAATTCAAGCCAGAAGATGACAAGTTGGCTATGGAAGCTAACAAGCTGGGTTTGATAATCATTTTAACATTTTTTACCTTAGTCTTAATGGTTCCATTGTAAGAAAATATCATGTTGCTATAAAACACACGAACTAAATCAGGGTAGTAGTATGCACAATCACAGGCAAAATTATACAAACCTAGATTTGTCAACATTTGGAAAAATTCAAAATTTTCTTGGTTAAAATATTCTTCATCAAGGAATTTTGGGTCAAATGGTCACAGAAAAGTGATAAATACCTTTCTGACTGTGCAGGGGTTGAAAGCAAAAGATTTGGGCGTGGTTGAGTCGGTGACGATGGTGGTGAGGGTGAAGTTGAGCTTTCAATTGGTGAAGGTTGACGGCGACGACATCCCACACTTGAAGAAGATGAGCCTCTAACCCTTTGCCTCTTTAAATAATCCGCCATTTGAGATTCTGCCTCGACGATGACCATCTGCATACCAACATGGTTCTTCATCAGAAAACGTTCATTGACCGACCATAGATTTTCAAAGAGGCAAAGGGTTATGGGCTTGTCTTCTTCAAGTGCGGGACGTCGTTGCCGTCAACCTTCACTGATTGAAAGCTTACCCTTGATGGGTCTATCAAGGAGGAGGTTCACCGGGGAGACACAATACCAATGAGATATGAGCCCAACCATATAAGGAATTAACATCACTCTCTACCCAAAACCTTAAGGCAATGGGTTAACGGGTCTTTCATCTTTATATAGTGCTCTACTTTCTCATTTCTATCCAATGTGGGACTTGGACTCGCACTTGCATTTCCTTCAATCTCCCCCTCAAGAGTGAGTCACTTCCACATTGGTACACTCCCCCTCCAGCGGAAGCATTCCCATCCAACCACAACCACGAGTAGCCCTTCATACCGCCGTTCATCTTAACGGGACACGCTTACCTGAAACCCTTTGCCAGGAAGACTTTCGATATAGGGATCATTATATTCGTCTGAGCCAGTCACCAAGACTAACCATCGGCTCTGATACTACTCTAATGGGTCTATCAAGGAGGAGGTTCATCGGGGAAACACAATACCAATGAGATATGAGCCCAACCATATAAGGAATTGACACCACTCTCTACCCAAAACCTTAAGGCTATGGGTTAACGGGTCTTTCATCTTTATATATTGCTTTACTTTCTCATTTCTATCCAATGTGGGACTTGGACTCGGACTTGCATTCCCAACAACCCTCACCCCCACCACCACCGTCATCGACTCAACCATGCCCAAATCTTCTATTTTCAACCCCTGCATTGTCAGAAAGACATTTCTCACTTTTCTGTGACCGTTAGGTTATTGACCCAAAATTTCTTGATGAAGAATATTTTAACCAAGAAAATTTTGAATTTTTCCACATGCTGACAAATCTGGGTTTGGGTAATTTTATCCGTGATTGTGCATACTACTACCTTGATTTAGTACGTGTTTTTTATAGCAACCTGAAATTTTCTGACAATGGAACCATTAAGACTGAGGTCAAAAATGTTAAAATGATTATCAAACCCAGCCTATTAGCATCCATAGCCAACCTACCATATGTTGGCTTGAATTTTGAAGGTAAATTATTTGACAAATGGGAGGATCAATACAATATTGACATAGCAAGAGACTTGATTTGTTTGCCATACAAACACCGTATGGGTAGAATTCTAGCTGGCTCCATGACAATTGAGGCTAGAATATTACATTATGTTATATGTCGTGTTTTGCTTCTATGTGTTTCTAATGTTGAACAAGCTACCGAGGAAGATCTACTTTTACTGTGGATTATAATGACGGCAAAACAGATAAACTGGAGCCATCTCATCCGATATAGGATGAAGAAGGCTTTAAGGCCAGATGCTCCTTTACCCTATCCATATTTGGTCACCTGGATCCTGCAACATTTTAAAATTCCACTGGATGGTGAAATACCTGCCCCAGAAAACAGGAAGATGAGAGTAGCGGGAGAAGTGATAAAGTCCTTTGGATTTAAAAAAAAAGCTAGACAACACATGGGTTCACAAAAATTATCCTCCTCCTCGTCAACGCCGTAGTGAAGCACATCTTCAGCAACAACCACCACCCCTTCTTCAACAACAAACTTCTTCATTTGATGACATGATAGGGGGGGATCAATGATCTCCGAACATTTGTTGGGGACGACTTCAATACTATGAATGATAGCATGAATGCTAGATTTGAACAACTAGAGCTAAACATGGGTGACCGCTTTGATACAATTGATGCTCGAGTTAAACATCTAGAGCATGGCATGTAGTATTTGTGTCGTCATTTTAGTCCACATGAGGGATCTTCTTCATAGATATATTTCAATTTCATTGTATTTTCTTCTTATTTTATTTTTAGCTTTTCCTTTTGTAATGCATTTTCAATTTATAAAGTAGTTGAAATTTCATTTATGACTTTGTTTTATTCCTTCCATTTGTATTTACATTCAAAAAATTACTCATCCTAAACATAATAATACATGTCAATGTCATCAACAACCATGTCTTTACAAAAACTAAAATAACTACACAAAAATAAACTACATTGATGGTCAAGAACCAAAAAAAATATTTCATTTAACACCAAAATGCCTCTGGTAATCGATTACAACTTTTGTAATCGATTACCAGAGAGTTTTTGCCCATATAACATGCTGGTAATCGATTACAATCATAATGTAATCAATTACCAGAGACATTTTTGCTTATAAAGGTTGAAGTTGTGCCTTCCCTGCACGACTTCAGCATGTTGTAATCGATTACAATGCTTGGTGATAAATTATAACGACCAAAAATCGTTTTTGGGGTGCACGACTTCAACCTTGGTCACTACTACATGGTGAAGTCGCGCAGGAGGTGTACGAATTCTTCATTTGAAGTCGTCTGGCCTCCCACGACTTGTCTATTCTCGTAATTGGAAATTTTTTTGTCTAGATCCATAATTTCTTGCTTGAATTTGCCTAGTTTTGTATAAAAACATTGGTTTTGCTTTTAATTAAAACTTGGTTTTGATGACAGATTAGAAAATAGAGTTTACCAGGTAAATTTGCAAATTTCTTTTATGTTTGGATGACTTTGAAACTGAATCGAGACATTGATTGTAATGAGTATTAAGTATGATATCCAATAAACTCCATGATACTTTAATCTTCTTGTCAATGAGAAAATAAAAAATAAATAAATAAAAACTAAGTATAGAAATAAGATTGAGTAAAAGTTACTTAACTACGATACTTAACTCAAAATTTCTACATTCATTATCATTATATATATATATATATATATATATATATATATATATATATATATATNTATATATATATATATATATATATATATATATATATATATATATATATATATATCCCTCTTTACCTCTTTACTTAAATATCATAAAATATTTCGCAAATAAATATTCTATTTTTTATTTTTTTTAAGTGTAATAGTTTTATCACCAGGATACATTTTGAGAATCTCTTACTTCACTCCCAAACTCCTCGACGAATTTCGTAATTAGAACATATAAGTTTATATGTAACTTTATTTTTTTAGTAACCTCTATGATATCTTTTATTATATAAGGTCATATCAAGTTGTTAAAATCGATTAATATATTTGGAATAAAATCTTATAGGTTAAATTGGGGTGGTCATGTAACAAAAATGTATGCATACTAGAAATAACAAGTCAAGTTTTAGGTTTTATTTCTTGTAACTATAATTAATTATTTTGAATATATAAGAAAATAACCAATTCTAAAATAGCAATTGATTTATAAGATAATTATTTGAGTATTTTGAATGGGAGTAGATACACATATATTTCAAGCTTTAAATATGAGTAAAATATAAATTAAGTATGTAAATAAGTAAGATAGTTGTTTTATGGGTTAAATATGTTTTTAGTTCCTAAACTTGGACATAACTGAAATTTGTTATTGTCCAAAACTTCGATACATTTTGATATATAAACTTAAAAGATGAAAAAATATAATCCTTTTAACTCAATGACATCAATTTTTCTGTGTTAAACAGTATTTTAGACTATAGTTGAGCTTAAATGTGTCAAATCTTATAGACAATTCAAATGTTAGTTTGAAATTTCGTTTAACATGTCAATATAATTTTATGTAAACTATTTATTTTTAAAGTTTGAGGACTAAATTGCTTTGAGATATAGAAAAATTATAATTTTATGTATAAATTTAAGGACTAGAAACATTTTACTTTGTAAGATTAAAACATCTATGAACAATTTCAACAACTTTGTATTATCTAGGTTGGTGTTATGCTCAAGCTTAATAATACTAAAGGTAAGGCTATAACTTGTTAATACTTTGAGTGATGGTATTTATAACATGTTAAAATAATTTGAAAAATATTATATTTGTAGACAAGCTTTAAGTTATTTATTATTCAAGATGATGTCATTTAGAAGTAATCATTATTTGAGATAAAATTTATTGATAAGGTGCTTTTATGCATATTAAAATGATAAGACTTTTTGATCGAATAATTATTTTGTTTTTAAAAGTTCTCTTGAATCATCGTATCATTTGGTGAGTAAGTAAAATGAAAAAATAAATAAATATGAATTCAATAATATATGATTAAGAAATTAAAAACTTTAAGTATCATCATAGGTAACAGTTGAAAAACTAAGTTTGAGAATAAAAATTAAGTTCAAATTTTGAATTTAATGTAAATAGCTCAACTTAGTATTCAGATTTCTTATTAATTTATGTGAATAACTAAAATGTGAAATTGTTGAAAAGAAAAGTTTGAATATTTAGAAAATGAGCAACTTGATTCCTCGTTAAATACTTAGAATATATTATTTAATGCATCCTCATTAAATAATGTACATGGACTATTGCACTTTATCTATCTCAATTTTGAGGTGTAATGCATAACGTAATTGATGTTTATGAATTGTATAGCTTGAGGATATAAACTACTTTTAAGTCTTAAGAATTGATAAATTTATTGGTATACTAAAACAAAGTTCTCAATCAAAATAACTTAGAACTATTATTTTGTTTTAAAGAGGATGCATTTATATTTGGCCTATGCTTATCAAGATAACATTATATTCAATTTTCAATATATTGGTTGCTTTGGAACTTCATATTTCTACCACCATTTTATATTTAAAGATTCAATGTGTTAAAGATGGAAGAATTAATATAAACTATACTTATATGCAATTCGATACTTTTATACATTCTAGAACAAATCTTTCTTTCGAAAATAAATTAGAAATCCATTTTTTTTTTCTAAGGTGTAATCAAAATTTTAAAATATCAAATATGCTAAAATTTAAAAGTATTAGTCAATTTAAAATTTGATATTTTCTTAACAATTTTATCTTGAAATAAACGTCTTAATAATTATAAAAGTACTGATACGCTTTCTTATTACTCATATTTTAATCTTATCTATTAAGTTTATCTAATCCAAAATTAAAATTCTCATATATTAATCATCTCCTGGGTTATTGGGATCCCTTCCTATGTGGAAAATAAACCTATATATTGTGGTCCATTATGTCTCATTAGGTTAAATTGAGATGGGTCAGACTAGTAGAGCACAAGAGAGTCATTTGAAGAGAGACAAAAGCCAATTGAGAGAAAAAGAAAGAGAGAAAGCCATTCCCGCATAACCCTAAACTTGCACTGGTGTTTTCATCGCTGTGAATTCGTTCACAGTTAGATCGAGCTGATTTTTGGACAGTGGATTCCAGACATATGCTTCTTCATTCTGACCGTTCGGATTGTTAATCGAAGGTCTAGTTTGGGAGAAATCGGTCCCGCACCAACAACCCTATTTTGGAGAATTTTCATCTTCTTTATTCTCATTTGTAAGCATTTGTGCTTAGTTAATTTGGCTTATTGAAAATACCATTTGGTATTATTATTGGAGACTCTTTTGTACCCTATTATTGATCATAGTGGATTTTTCTTTGGTCTGGACGACTTGTGGTTTTTACCCTTGCATTGAGGGGTTTTCCACGTTAAAAATTGTTGGTGTCTCTTTGGCTTTGGATTTTATTTTTGTTCTATTTATTTGGTGCTCCTTGCAGATTCTTGGAGATTGATTTCCACTGCATTATTACTCCTTGATAAGTTGTTATTTGTTTTGGCCATTTTCCATCACCCCTAATAAAAGAGATTGAAAAATAAGAAATAAAAGTTTCTATCTAGTCTTTGGGAAAAAAATTGTGGTCAACTTTTCGTTTTAGAATCATTTTCTAAAGTTACTTCCTTACAATAAATTCTTTTATATTTTCATTCTAGAAATTCTTAAAAATTTTGAAATAAAAATTAATAAAGTTTCAAAACACCCCACGTATAGAAAAAAAAAAGTTAAACGTGTTGAGTTGAATGAGAAGTAGGTCAAATTAGCTGGATAGTTTGAGTATTGTGAGTGCAGAAACTAAAGTTATTATTTGGTTTAAACCCTTTTTTGGTTCCTAAGTTAAGTTCTGATGTTCAGTTTAGTCCTCGCTTTTAAAAATGTCAACCTTTAGTCCCTAAAATATGAAAAATGTATCAGATCAGTCCTATCCGTTAACAAATCACAAGTTTTTCATTAAGTGATTTGTTGTTTATAACACCTTCCGTTAACAAATCAAAAAATATTGGATACCTAGGTATGAAAACTTGTGATTTATTGTTCATTAAGTGCTGTCATGAGGACTAATTTGATACATTTTTCATATCATATGGACTAAAGGTTGACATTTTTAAAAACGGGAACTAAACTGAAGATTAAAACTTAACTTAGGGACCAAAAAAGGATTTAAACCTTATTATTTCCTTTGACAAAGGCAAATTAATATGATGCACATCATTCTTAACATGCCATCCACACGATATAGAAGAAAGTTGAGGATTGAGCGATGTCTCTTGTACCTATTCTACATAAAAGAATTCTTGCTAAGTAGTAATTGATGATTGTAATATTTATGTTAAAGTTTGAAATAATTAATTATATTAAAATTAATTTTAATATTGAAATATAAAATAATTAATTTTATTAATTAAAATAACATATATTTATGTAATAGTTTTTTTACAAACAAAATTATTTTTTTTTTTTTTGTATATATAATCGTTTTTTAAACACAGAACAACAATGATTTTTTAAATGCTATTTAGAAAATAAAAATATCTATAAGTATTATATAACTGTAATTGATAACTAAAATAAAAAGTAATTTAATAATAAAATAATTTTAATGTTGTTGTATATTTTTCTTCTTTTTAATAATTTTTATTTTAATGTTGTTAAAATTTAAAATATAATTAAATGTAAGAAAACGTTTAAATTAAAAAAGACAAAAAAAAATATTTTAGAAAATCATGTTATTTTGTGTTTAGAAAATGATTATAAGCATAGAAGACAAAAAAAAAAATACTTTTAGAAAATTCGTTATATAAATTTATATCATTTTAATTAATAAAATTAATTATTTCAAATTTCAACATAAATGATAATGAAATTAATTTTAATCAATAAATTTAATTATTTAAATTTGAACTAAATAAAGTCAAATCAATGATAATTAATTATACTTCGAATTTCATTTCTTTAGTCGCTATTTGTCGGTGTGTACGGAAAAATACTTAAAGATTTTTCAACTTGTGGGTATATGGATACCCAAAAATATATTTTTTAATTTAAAATATTAAATTATTAAAACACATTTTTAGAAAAAAATTTAAAATACAATTAAAATAAAATTGTACTATAAAATATTAAATTTACTTATTTATAAAAATTTTAAAAATAATTTTAAGTTCATATGTTTAAGTAAAAAAATATAAATATATAAAATCAAATTTCAAATTCATTAATATTTTAATCTTGGTCATTATAATTTTAAAAATTTCTAAATAAAATTAACTATCAGTAAACCCACATTATCAACGCGTAATTAAAACACTCTTATATATTAACCAAAGATATTTACATATTTAAAGATATATTCATATTTTTTGATTAAAATAATTGTAATTAGCAAGCATTTGTGAGGATAGAAACGTAACTTTTTATTTTGATAAAGGTCGGTTGTGACGTTTTATGGAGCAATGGCAAAATAAAATAATTTTTTACACACATAAATTTAATTTTAACTTGAATTTTTTAAAATATCAAAATTGACATTTTTTATGTTTTAAAATAACAAATATAGACATGTGCAGACATAAATTTTTATTTTAACATAATAAGAATTATTTTAAAAAAGTTAATTTTTTTAGATATCAAAACCAGTACTTTTTTCTCCTTCTATTTATGAGTGTTTTGGGGTGCTGAAACTACTTTAGAAAATGAGAATCGTAAAAAAGTTCAAATTACTTTAGAAAAAAACAGAACGTAGTTATATCTTTACTGTGATTCTCAGTATTTCTTTGACATTGATATTTACTATATAGTAAGAGGAGTTTGATTGCTTGTTTGTATACGTTGTATGGCTATTATTAAAGTGAATGATTTACAATAAATTTGACTATGAATTAGAAAGTCTTGTTGAGTCAAAGGAGAGAATTTATATTTTGTGATTATCTATTTACTAGTTATGGTAACATCTTATTTCTTCAACTAATATATTTTTTTATTACTAATAAAAAACTAAAAATACAAAAAACCGAAATTTATTAAAAACAGTAAAGCCACTTTCTAGATATGAATATTATGTAAATGATAGCTAAAAGAAGTGTTTAGTGATTAAGTTTCTAATATTCTCTATGTAAATATTTTCCTATTATGCTAAATAATTTCTTATTAAGAGGTTAAACAGTTTAAATATTACTTTTTTTTTTCATCCAATGAAATGCTTTTTAAAGATAAAAGCGTGACAGACAAGATTCAAATCCAAACAATTCTTCATATGTATATCTCTTACAATGTCACTTAACAAATATCTGATGACCATCTACTAAAATTGTGGAATAATTCATTAAAAATTAACTTTCTGAGATTGAAACTAACAAATATGATCAACCTTCCATTTTTGTTGAGGAACAAAACCTCAATTTAGACCTACCTCTAATGTAATTCATGTTAATTTCAGAACTAAAAATAAATGTCTATAAAAGCTAACTTTTTTTTTTTTTTAATCTTGAATGCCTACATGCTTGCTCCCTACACCTTCCCAAGTGGAATCTGTACCTTTTCATTAATTAATTAAATTAATGGAGCATTTACATGACTCATGAATGGAGCATTTACATGACTTAAATTTGAAGTTAGATATATTTGAAATTAGATATATTTTCTTATATAAGTTATATATATTTTATTAAATAAGTTTGGAATAAAAGAAAATAGTAGAGAGGTCTAGAATATTTTTAAAATAAATTTAATTAATGGGAAGGTACAGGTCCCATTTGGAGAGGTGTAGGGAGGAACACCCCTGCTTATATACTACTTTATGTTGGGCCTTTTACTGTTTGTGATTAAGCAAAGGCCCAATAATGGTCTAATTATATTTTAGGGTTGTATCTTATATCTAAACCCTCTTTTAAGCGTTAATTTTGGCTTTAGTTATGCTATCAATTGTCATTCGAAAGTGTTACGAGTCTCGTGTCCTAAAAAGCATTGTTCTACTGGTTGATCTCATTCATCATATTTTCATCAAGACACGTAAACACTTTCCACAGTATACGTCAAACATGTACAACTCTTCTTGTTAGACAAGAGACTGTAATCACAACATCATCGTTATAAACATGTTACATGTTACCTTTGTTGCATATATAGAACACTTGCTTTCTATAGGCTGGTCAACATCGATTCTTGGATTTTGAAATGGGTGGTACTTCTTCACCTTGTGCTTCCTGCAAGTTGTTGAGGCGCCGTTGCTCTCCGGATTGCATCTTTGCTCCTTATTTTCCATCAAACGATCTCTGCAAGTTTGCCATTGTGCACAAGGTCTTTGGCTGCAGCAATATCACCAAAATATTAAAGGTCTGATCGGTTTAATATATCTATCTATTTTTCTTTTTATAATCAATCTAAGAGAACTTCATTAAGAAATAATTAA
This sequence comes from Vigna radiata var. radiata, assembly GCF_000741045.1. Classification (NCBI taxonomy): domain Eukaryota; kingdom Viridiplantae; phylum Streptophyta; class Magnoliopsida; order Fabales; family Fabaceae; genus Vigna; species Vigna radiata. The sequence goes on along the minus strand of NW_014542917.1, from coordinate 715,418 downwards.
CTTGTTTGTATGTTTTTGCTTGCAGAATGTTCCCGTTGAGCAAAGAGGAGATGCTGTGAGGAGTTTAGTTTATGAAGCAAATGCACGAATTATAAACCCTGTTTATGGTTGTGTTGGAATCATATCTAAGCTAGAAACTCAAGTTTCTGAGTTACAAATGCAGCTTGCAGTAGTTGAGGAAGAAATTCTCAGCATAAAAATGCAGCAAGAATTTATCTTCACCAATGGTAGTACATAACCACGACGATGCTCTTTTCTCTCTTCTGTGACAATACTTATATCTACGAACTTTTTTCTCATTTTATGTCATACCTTCGTTGTATCTGAAGAGACTCAAAGCCTTTATGGACTTAAAATTCATTTTGCTCCTTTTTCACTCGTATTTTGGTCTTAATTCACTTCCGTCTTCATTATGTCGGTCAACCACACAGAATATGCCTTCTTGGGTTTGTCAGATATGTATAAAGAGATATGGAAAAGAAAAAATTGCCATATGCATGTACTTATACAAGAAAAAAAAAGTAAGAAGAATATATATATAATTTATTCTATGAGATTTCGATGTGACTCGATAATCTCAAATTTTTATGACGGTGACATTAGTTTAATCAATTTAATCAAGAATAACTAATGAAAAATTAAGGTAAAGAATTATTGTTAAAAGAAATTATTAAATGGGATACATCTATAAAATATATAGGTTCATGACAAAAGCTCATAAGTGTACTATAAATAAATACTATTCATGACATATAACATCTTATCTAGTTAGGACATATTACTATAATTTGAGTGTGAAAGCATCTTTATAGACTTTTTAGTCGAAGACTCTCGAGAACAAGCTTGATGGTGTATTTAGATAGGTATATCAAGAACATATCAACATTGTAGGAGTAAAGATATGTGGGAGGTAGTAAAAATGTGAGAAGCAGAAGTACAATTTGGTCTTATAAAATTTGAGTTGATTGAGTTGAACTTTGCATCATTTTTGGTGTCTACTTGCAACATGATGAACAATGACAAACCACATAGATCCCTACGAGTAATTATGGAGAGATGGAACTGTTGTTGGAATTGCAAAGGGAGCCAATGGAGTTGGAGACATTAGAAGAAGAAAGCACAAGGATAAAGAAGAAGTTGGAGGAAGTTAACTAGGAAAACTCCAAGTGAGTTTAGACCGATACACCTTAGCCTAGCACACCAAGGTCCCTCTTCATCAAAGATATCATGCAGTACAATATCCAATAGGTGTCATGTCAGACAAATGACACAACCAATGTAACAGAAACGTGACCTACACAAATAATTTTACTCTTCAGTCCAATGATCTAACAACCAACACTCTCTTTACTGCTCACAATGGTCGAAGACATCCTTTCCAGATGAGATCATGGAAAACCCCTACCTGATAACTGGAAGGGTCTAATTATTGACAGATATGACGACACCACTGATCCTAGTGAGCATGTGGATGTATACGTCACGCAGGTCAGTTTGTACACTACTAATGATGTGGTTATTTGCTGAGTTTTCTTCATTGCTCAAAGGCGCAATTTTGAGTTGGTTTACCAGACTGCCATCCCTATCAATTGATTACTTTAATACGTTGATATATGTTTCGACATACAATTTGTAACGAGTCATCCCCATCACCTAACTTCTATTACCCTAGTTAATAATATCCGATAAAAAAAGGGAGTTGCTTAGAAAGCTCATGGAACGTTTCAACAAGGTGACCTTGAATATCTAAAGCCTTAATCTTGAAGTAGGATTGCACCATATGATAACAACTTTAAGACTCATATTGTTCGCAAATAGTCTATGCAAGAAATTGATAGTGGATCTAGATGAATTGAGGTAGAGGGCAACAAAGTTCATGTTGCTAGAAGAGCTCGGTACGGACCAAAAGCCCTCGGTACGGACCAAAAGCCCTCGGTAAACCCACCTTACCGACGGCCTGTCGACGACTCCAAAGCTGTCGGTAATTTGCTTGTCGGAAACTTTACCGACGGCCTTTTGACATCCATTATGTTCTAACAATATCATAATAGCAATATCATCCAATTCTAAGCAAAAATAAATGTACCAATATCATAATGTACTAACATCTAAATGTACTAACATACTATGATCAATAACAAAATGAAACTAAAATTCTACATAGTCTTCAGAAAGATCTACATTAGGTTAATTGACCATTTTTGACCTTAAAAGTTCACTTTTTAGGTACTTAAGAGTCAAATTTCGAGTTTGACCTTATTCTTTGCTTTTGACCACTTTCCTACCTTTATTAGACTAAGTTAGACTTGTTAGGATGTTTGCATACCTTAGAATAAGTTTACATTAGGTTAATTGACCATTTTTGACCTTAAAAGTTAACTTTTTAGGTACTTAAGAGTCAAATTTTGAGTTTGACCTTATTCTTTGCTTTTGACCACATTCCTACCTTTATTAGACTAAGTTAGACTTGTTATGATGTTTACATACCTTAGAATAAGTCTACATTAGGTGAATTGACCATTTTTTACCTTAAAAGTTCACTTTTTAGGTATTTAAGAGTCAGTTTTAATGTGTTTTTCTGCATAATTAGCAACTGCAGCTGTGAATTGTTGGTTCTCGCATTTTCTGTGTAGTTTACACATATTTGCAAGCATATTTTACCATTTTAAACTTGTCTACACTGTTCAAATGGTCATTGTCCAGCCTATATGCAGATTTGCCTTTTTAAACCATCAAAATTGTGATTTAAAGGGAAGTGAACCAGTCATTTTGCATTGTATTGTGTTTTTGAGTTGTGTAATAGTTTGCATATCTGTAAAATCATTATTCAAAGTTGTTTGATCACTCAATACAGTTGTTGCATCACTTCCTACCAAATCTGGGTTTAAAACCACCAATTTAGAAGCCTTTTTCTAGTGTAATTTTGATGAAAATTTTTGCATTTTTGGCAACTGTTATTGTCATTTGATGAATCTGGATGTTTCAATGCTTTCTTCACATTTGAGCTAGTTTATTTTACCATTCCAAACTTGTGTGCACTGTTCATTTGGTCAAAATTGAGCTACTATGCAAACTCACTTCCTAAACCATAAATTTTGCCTAAATTTGGAAGTCAACCAGTGAAATTTTGCTGCAGTGTATTTCTTGGCTGTTTGAGTGTTTGTACACCTTCAAATTGATGATATAAACTTGCTTGCACCATCAATTAACCTTTCCAAACACTGCCATACAATTGTCAGTATGAAAGCACCATTTAAAGTGCCATTTTCTAGTGCAGTTTGACCATTTTGGTGTTGTTTGGTTTTTGTGCAATCTTTAAAACTCATTTCTGGATTGGTAAGAGCTGATATAGGTTTCATTAATTCAAGTCCACCTAGATCTTGTTTTCCAACATCCTTTTTGTAGTGTCAGTTTTTTATTAGGTAGGTATAATCGTTCTAAACTTGTTAGAACAGTTTTAGTTCATAGTTGTTAGGACAATTTCATTCTATCCTTTTTTTAGTTTCCATTGGATTAAGCTATTGATTTCATGAGCTATTATGTTCTCCATGGATTTCGTTAGCAATTGAAGATAAAATCACGAGTCATGAAGTTAAGTATTTTACATGGGTTTCTTGAACCTTGTACAGGTTACATTGTGGGGGTTATCAAAGTAAGAAATAGAAAGGAATGAGATGAAGATCATGAAAGTTGAATTGGTGAAGAATGGGGAGAATGGGGCTATATTCGAGATGTTGATGTAGAGGGTTAGGTTTAACTAAAGTTAAGTGGAGGGAGAGAATGCTCTTGACCTAGCTTCAACCATAGACACAATGAAGCTATACTTTGATATTTTTAAGGGTGTTGTGATGGTCTTCTTCCAAGAGGCCATTTTGGTGGAAGGGTGAAGAATAAGGTGTGGAAGGGTAAGAAGAATATGCAGCAGAGAGAACACAAGAGAGGAGGAAGAGAAAGAGAGATAAAAGGTTTTGATGACAATAAGCTCCCATAAACCTTGAGTGGAATAAGCATACATAACTTAATTTTATAACCATTCCAAAGACAACACTTTTAGGTAATTGATCCAATTTGACATGTTTCTTAGCTTCATTTAACAACTTCAAACTTGTTAGAATGTGTAGAATAAACATTCTGAGGATAGTTTAGTGCAGTTTGGAAATTTTGACCATTCTAGTGCAACTTTAGGTGTTCAATAAGTCAAAATTTTCTTTTGTTCTTATTTTCTAAGTGTGACTTCATTTTTATGTTTCTTTGATCTTTTAAAAGTTGTCTACATGGTTATTTTACATTTTGAATATCTACTTCAATACAGATTTCATTCTTACCACATTTTGCCTATTTAACTTACTATTTTTAGGTTCTACTTTATCATATTTTTACTTTTACTTACTTTTTGTAGTGTCAGTTTTTTATTAGGTAGGTATAACCGTTCTAAACTTGTTCAGACGGTTTAAGTTCATAGTTGTTAGGACAATTTAAGCATCCATTCAGTTAAGCATACAAAGTGAGATGCCATAGAACAAAGTACAACCTCTCTTTCACTCCATTTTCATTGCTCTCACTAGTTTTCTTTGTAATTGTATTTGTTTGACCAAGCATTACACTCACTCTCACAAAGCAACTCTCCCTCTCACACACGCCCTTCCAACTAATCATTGAACATACAACTACCACAGACACTCAGTATACTATCCACCATTAATAGAATATCATCATCAAAAAGCAACACATTTGTGCATCGTTAACATCTCCATTTATGCCAAAATTGTCACAAACACCATTCATACCGGTCTATAAGGTTTTNAACAGAATTCTATAAGTACNCTNCCNTACCATTTCNTGCACATTTTATAAATCATGAATGTTATCATTAGTGCTTAAAACAAAAACCAAAGTCACATAATCATACACCAACAAAATACTATTCACTAAACAACGAGCTTCACAACATGATTCAAACATTAGGAGACAATGAATCACACAAACCAAACCTGTCCAAAAAATGTGGCAACCGAGCACTACACAGCAGCCAACCCAACTTCACGGCAAAGCCCTCCTAACTCCAAGCTCCACGAACCACCACCCCTGCCGCAACACCCAGCCACCCAACCCACAAACCAGCCACCAACGAACCGCCGTCAGCGTCCGCAACAGCAACCTCTTGAAACTGGCTTAGGACGACCAACCTCACGCTGACAGAAGACAATATGAACGAAGAGAGAACAACCACCAACCTCGCCGCTAGCGTCCGCACCACCACGCTGTTCAAACCGTAGAGCACAATGGAGGATTGGGGAATGAGGGTTTGCAGAGAAATCGTATACTGGAGATTTGGGAACGACGATTGCAATGGAGGATTAGGGAACTATTTTTGCGAAATGGGGTTAGAGGGCAATTGCAGAGATGGCTTCTCTGTCTTGGGCAAGAATTGTTTTGCGAAATGGGGGAGCGAAAACCCAATTGTTATTTCATATAATCGAACCACTTACCGAGGGACAAAGGCCTTCGATAAATAAGACTTCGCTTACCGACGACCTAAAGCCTTCGGTAATTAACTACACTAAAGGCCATCTGTAATTTCCATTTTTCCTGTAGTACCACGGGTTCAACCTGGGTGAGTTGGGTTCTTAGCAAACCGGGTCAAAATTGGCTCGCATCAAAATTTTCACATTTTTTTCAAACCCAACTCGCCTTAAACCCGTAGTAAGCTAGGTTGGCTCACAAGTTTGAATCCATTTTGACGGCACTACATATGTGTTATTGTTAAAATATAAGAAATAAAATACATTAAAAATTTACATGAAGTAAAACTAAATTTTAAAATATTTTAAAGAAAAGTCATATTCCATTCTTCATTGTACAATAAAATAAGAGAAAAAATAAAATAAAATAGGACAAATTAAATTAAAGATAATAAAGAACCTTAAAAAGGTAAAAAATGACTCTTTAGTTTCTCAACCCTAAGAGAAAACTAAATTAGTTTCTTAAACTTCTAAAGGTAATATAGCATTTTTTTTCATCAGAAAATATTAATTATTCATATGTAATTTTATAATTAAGAGAGCACTCGGACCCACAACTTATCTCTTCATCTTTTCCACTCGCACCGCCAAATCAATCTTATACATAATGATATAATTTTCTTAGCAATAATAATAAAAGTAACATTAATGACAATAATTAAACAACAACAAAGTTGATAACATGTAGACTTGGTTGAACACATTGTATTTAGTTTGGAGACAATTTTATGCATGATTCATAAATGTCAAGTACTCATGTTACTATTTCGTTTTCAAACAGCTTATCATTTGTTCACATTTACAGAATTTTATGTTTTAGTCTTATAATAAACACATTTGAAAACCTTTAGTATAAAATTATAATAAAATAAAAAAATATATATATAGATTAACGTATATATATGCAAAAATTAAGCAATTAACAGTTTAATGAGAGGATTAAACGTAAAGAATATGCAAGTAATCAAAGATTAAAAAAATTGGAAAAAATGAAGGGATAGAAGGTCAATTATTTCATTGTGATTGTTCCACTATATAACATGCGTACTTCATACTATTGATGGTTACATAACGTGCGATGGTAGGAGCACATGCATTATTATTATATTATTATGCAATTACAAAGTCCAAAGGTGAGAGAAAGTGAGAGAGAGTGAGAGAGAAAGAGAGAGAAACTTGGTAGAGATAAGATGGGCTGTACTTCAGTACTCAGAAGCCCGAAGAAAGAAGAACAAGAGGTACCAGATTCTATCACTTCCTTATTACCAAATTCTAACCAATCTTACACCTATGAAGATTTCAATATTTTGGACGAAATGGAAGGCGTCTTCAACTCCAAAGAGGAGCAAAAGTTACTGCAACAAGACTCTTCGAGTGGCGAATTCCATTGGGATTTCATGGAATGGGAGGAGTTTGCTCCCATTGAAGAGGAAGGAGAAGACGAAAACGAAGGAAAAGAGCAGGTAACAGAGAGCATGAGACAGTACCCTTTTGAGGAGAAGCAGATAAAGAGAGAAAACATTGTTGGGTTTTGGGAAATGGATGATGAGAAGATGGTGGCTTTGAACTTGAACTTGAACTATCAAGAGGTTTTGGATGCATGGTCTAACCGAGGCTCTCTTTGGGCTGATGACTGTTCTCTTTCCTTGGCAACCAACAATGCTTACTATGTTAGTATTTATTACGCTTCTTCCTCTATCATATTCTATCTGCTTACTCAAATTCATCTCTGCAATTAATAACTTGCATATCTTCAATTCTTTTAGTGTCTGATATATATGAACTGGTTTTTGGAAGATTTCTTGGTATGCAGTGATTCAAATTCTTTTGGGTACTCATAGTTTTACTTTATTCTAGTAATTAACAGAGTTTTAATTAGGGTGTGTCTATTTTTGGATAAGTCCAACGTTAGTTTTGCTATCTAGAATAGATATTTTCGTTCAGTTTGTGTTTGGTAATATATAGATATATATATATATATATAGAGAGAGAGAGAGAGAGAGTAGCGATGAATGATATAATTTTGTGGTTTAGAATGGAGAAGTGCCAGTGTTGGAAGAAGAGAGAGCGAGAAGGGAAGCAAGTGTTCTTAGATACAAAGAAAAACGTCAGAACAGATTGTTCTCAAAGAAGATAAGATACCAAGTTCGGAAACTAAACGCTGATAAAAGACCAAGAATCAAGGTTTCACTTTTGAATTTTGTGTTTCTTTTTGGTTTTGCAGTATGCTCATTTTGTTTTGTTTTGTTATGAAAGCAGCTTTTCCGATATTTTTGTTGTAGGGTCGCTTTGTGAAGAGACACTGAAGTTGCTCCCAAAAGATCTCAAACCAAAAATATCTCCCAAAATATCTAAGCCCACTGTACATTTATTTTTCAACTTCAAACATTGTTTCTTGTATTTATCCATTCAAATTATCTCTCTCACATCCTACACAACTACAAAACAAAAAATCAAGCACCATGCTTCTAATTTCAATATAAAATTCATTCCATGTTTCGAATATATAAAAAAGAAAAACAATTTTGGAGTTTTATGTGTCTTCAGCTCCAGGCTTGTTATTAACTGTTAATTTGATACTCTTTTTCGTCTGACTTTACTATTTTGATCTTACGTGTAGAAAATTGTAAATTTTAATCTTTATATGAACAACGTTGGAAGACAACGAAGACACTAAACTTTATAGTTTTATTGTAACCGTCAAATAATAAAACAGGATTAGTTTAATGATTAAACCTTAACTTCTCTTGTTCTTGTCTTTCTCCTTTACCGGTGTGTGATCTATGGTTGTCGTTGATCAATCTGATATATTGATAACAACTTTCAAATGGATATACCCATCAGTTTTCCAAACGAGAATAATAGAAAACACAGAAAAGAGAAAAAAAAAAAAGTTATGGTGGATCTACCACCGTCTTCCCCTTTTTCATTTTTTTTTAGAAAAGTGTTTCATGATTTGGCATGATTTGATTTGGTTCAAAAGTGGTTTAAAGATTCGATTCTCAAATCATATAATATTCCACAAGAACTTCATACTACTAAAATTAATCTTCTTTTTATTAGTTTCTTTACAAATCTATCTTTTAGGGTACTTAAGTGAACGTTGAGCACTAATGATAGCATTTTTTCTTTGCCAATTTAGTTGCGTGATGTACTTTTTCAGCCATGTTTGTACCTTAAGCATGTAAGCATGACATATCTCGCAAGTGAACTAGAAAAATGTGTATACTTTTTTTTTTTCTTTTGAATTAGGTTGGAGATATTTTCATGTTACTTTCCAAATGTTGACCTGTTCAAAGTACAATTGTGATCGTGTGATTATAGATTTCTTCTCAGTTAAATATGACTGACAGAAATTGTTAGGAATTTCACTATGTTTGAATATCTCATTTTAGTGAATTATATTTTCCTCTTTTTGGGAAAGTCTTTTCTCCTTTTTTAAGTCATAATATTTATTAATTTTTGTATGTCAGAAACCAGTTATGGAAGTTTTTTTTTTTTTTTTTTTCATATTGACGTACCAAATATAACCACTTAATATTGTACAAGTAATTTCAATAAATTCAAATCCATACCATGGAAAAATTAAAGTTCTTACCATGTCTTTAACCAATTGTTCAATCCCACATACACAATCAAGGAAGAATCAAGAGTCAATGATTCCGGTTGAAAAATATATTAAATTTTATCTTTTACTGGTTTACAAGAAAGAAAAGAAATAAAAAGGAAGTGACATGGTTGGTATTGAAAAGAGAGAAAAGTTATTAAATGACTGAGTTTGTAGTAAAAAGTGGAAAGGGACAATTCACTGGTGCAAACCGTTATTTAACGTCACCCATTAGACGTCGGTTTCGTGATAAACCGACTTCTATTATTTTACGGTGGCATTATCGTAAATATATTGGTAAACTAGACGTCTGTTACGATGTTAAGCGACGTCTATGACATGATAGACGTGCACCTGTCTGAGATATGTGATATGACAGACAATTTGACGTTGTCTAGAAAAGAGCACTGACGTTCCAGTCTCTGACAGGAAATCAAACGTCAAAGGCTTCAGCTTCAAACGAGGAATAGACGTCGGATCCCCTGAACAAGCGACGTCGACTGGGGCTACAATTAATGTTGTTCACCAAATTCCCAGGCTCTTAGACGTCACGTAGTCAAACGGCGACGTCTAAGGCCTATCTGGAAGGTGGGAAGACAAAAGTCCTTCAATTTAGACGTCGGTTCGGAACGTAATCGACGTCTACGTTCCTGTAATTGATTATTTTCACCAAATTCGAGGGTTTTATATGTCGGCTAGGAGGGGCACCGACGTGAATTACCCTGACATGAAATCAAGCGTCAATCTTTTCAGCTTCTTTAAGAAGAATAGACGTCGGATCCCGATCAAATACTGACGTCTATAGACGTCGGTTTCTGGCGCAACCGATGCCCAATTTCATTTTAAATAAACCGCAGACCCTTCTAACCACTCAATTTCTGATCGCGTCTTCATCTCTTCTCCTTTTTCTCTAGTTCTCCTCTTCTTTTACTCCCTTGCGCACCTCTACTTTTTATCTCTTCCGGCATTGCATTGTATTTTGTCATAACGTCATTGTCTTCGTCCTCTCCTTTTTCTCTCTTCACCCCAGGTGCGTGGTTTTTCTTATGCTTACCGTTTAAACTTTCTTTAGTTTTTTATCGATTATCTTGTCGTTCAATTGATTAAAATTTTTTTTGTGTTGTGTTTTAGTGCAGTTTTGATCCACACTTTCGGTAACATAGTGCAACATTCTCCCTTTGCTAGTTTCCTCACTAAAAGAGTGGCGATCTTTTGAGTTTTCTAGTTCTTCCGACCCAAAATGGAACTTGGGTACTTGTCTACTTCTCGACACCGTAATTTTTTTCTGTTGCGATTGAATAATTGGAAGTAGCCATGGACCCAGGTTCGATTTTGGGTTGAAAGCACTAGAAGATTCAAAAGACGCAAGCTTTTTATGTGGAGAAACTAGCGAGAGGAGAGAGTGTTGCACAATGCTACCGAAATTCTGGATCAAAACTCCACTAAAACACAAAGTCGTTGTTAGACGTCGGTTAAATCCATGCCCGACGTCTATAACAAAATAGACGTCGATTAGTGTCATTTTAAACCTCTTTATATATTCAAGTTCACGTCGGTTTAATCATAGGTGGACGTCTATACAGAGTAATTTGACGTCGGTGTGAATATAAGCAGACGTCTATATAGATGTCGGTGGATATCGTTAACTGATGTTTATATGGACGTCTGTTCTGACGAATTTTGACGTCCCATAGACGTCACCCGTTTAGACGTCGGTTGTGAAAGTGACGTTAAAAACCTAAATTTATCGATGTTAAACAGCATTTTTGCACTAGTGAATATAAGTAATTATCTTGTGCATATAATTAATTATGTAATATTTTAAATATAGTTGTTTAATGGATTATAGATATTTTTATATTTAATTAGTAATTTGATTTTTATATTGATTTTTTTATTTTAATTAATTTATTTATTTTTTATTTAATTGAGTTTTTATAACTTATTTTTTATTCAAGACTTAAATGCTTATTCCATTTCAAGTTAGGGATTGAACTTTTTTTT
>NW_014542917.1:685531-704171 GCF_000741045.1 Vigna radiata var. radiata | reverse complement strand
TATGAATTTTGTAAGAATTCGTTTCTTTTTAAATCCGTTAAGTAAGTATACTCTTTATGACACTTTTTTTTTTCTACTTCTCTCACCGTTAATTACCTTCACATTTTTCTCTCTCTTCCACCATTATTTGTTCTTCCTGCCAGTATTAATTACCATAAATCTGCTCTCAGTGGCCCATCAAAACCTCTTCATACCTTACATTCTGAATCTACCCTCTGGCTTCAGTCTCTTTTCTTTTCCCATCACTACTCTCCACCTTCGGGGTTTACTCATTGCTACTTTTTGGTGTGAAAGTTTGGTAAGAAAACCAGGGATTTCTTTTTCTCCCTTCTAGTTTTTCTATAATTTTTTCTGATCCGTCATGTTGGAGGATGCAGCACGCATGCAATGGTGGTTGAAGCAGTCGACGAAACTATTCGTGATGATGGAGGATAGAGCGACCATGTGATGGTCATTGAAGCAGCGATGTGGTGGTTACAACATAAAGGGAGAGAAATCATGATGCAATAATAATAATGTGGTATCATCTTACTAGAATCTGCACAAATTAATATGATCCCACAACGTTACTTCAGTTTTGGACTAATACTTACATGGCTTTGGCAGAGAATTTTCCAAATCATTTCTGACCCTTCTTTGTGTAGTAACCGGTGCATTTTCAACTTCAGTCATCAATGAATCCCTCTCCATCACTATAGCCATTATGATATTAATATACTTCTTCTTTTTCTCACTGATTCGTGTATATATATCTTCGTTTTTGCCTCTCCTTTTATGGAAGAGCTAGTTGCATCACCAGAAAATTACATATAACTTATTGGCCACAGTAAAAAGAGCCAACAAGTTCCACCAAGTTACGTGGCAAACATGCAGAACATTGTTGTGCATATTGCGCCAACTGCTAAGTTGAGAAGTGATGCATATAATTGTTTTGTCGGTTCTTGTAGTCTCTGAATACCTCTCTCATTGTCGAGCATACCAAGTTTCTAGTATTCATCAGTGCGGCAGAAATTTGCATATTCTTTCACTAATCGATGCCATGTTTCGAATCAATTTTGAAATATTGTTTTTGGAAATAGAGTTTAAAAAGGCTAAGTAATTCTAGTTAGAAATTGTTGTGGAGATAAACAAATTAATCAAAAAGTTGCTTGGTAAAATGGGTGAATCTTGTGTGGCCTGGTGGGTGTGGGGAAAGAGTTCTTTGAATTACCTCAAGAAAAAAAAAAAGAGTTAATTGCTAAGCCTGTTGGGTCTGATTCTTTGGAAAGTTTCAAAAAGAGACCAATGGTAAGAAAGGGTGGGTGGATCATTTGTTCCACATTGTGTGGCCACCTTCCTCCATCAATTACCATTTCTGGCCCAAGAATCCCCCTTCTTACAAGTTAGTTTCAACATTATCTATATTATTCAAATGTTTTATACTATATCTATAAGTTATTATATATAAAATTTCAGTTTAATTATTTATTTACATACAATCAAACAAATTTCACTGCGTAAAATCATATATTTTAGTAAATAACACGTATTCAAATAAAGAATTTTAGTAAATAATTTTTATCAAGTTTTAGGATTAAATTAAATTTTATCATAATAGTTATTAGAACCACTAATTTTATTATATATTTTGTTTGAAAATAGTTTCTCACAATCAATCCTAAACCACATTTCTTCCCAATCAATCAACGCTTTGTTACTTCTACCAATCCAAAACTAAACCAAACAGTAAGTGTAATAAATATACACTAGATAACATACCTGGTGGTGCATGAAGGGAGAGAGGATGGCATGGGAAAGGGAGCTGATGCGCAGGATAAGGGTGCGCAGAGTAGAAGGAGGGTGTTGCGGTGGTGGTAACATGACCAGGGGGTTGGCTTGGTGGCGGGAGGAGTTGATGAAGAAGTGATAAGGATGGGTGCAGTGTCTGTGAAAGAAAACAACATTGCCAGCGTGGAGGTAGTTAATACTGGCAGGAAGAGCAGATAATGGTGGAAGAAAGAGAAAAATGTGGAGGTAGGTAATGGTGAGAAAAACAGAAAAGAGATAAAAGAAACTGTTAGGAAGAGCAGAAGAGAGAGAAGAAAAGTACACTCACGTAAGTGTGAAGTTAATATCTTTTCTATTTACTTAATGGAAGGGATTAAATTCTTACAAAATTCGTATGAGGATAAAATAGCTTCATTTTTAAAATCGGATAAAAACAAAAATTCAACTCCTAACCTGTGGACGAAGTAAGTATTTAAGCCTTTATTTAATTAAGTTTTTATGTCACGGGCCACGATTGAATCATGGTCTAGTACGTCTCCACTGCACATCCTTAGGGAACATCTCCACTTTGACTCTTGGAAGACCTGGATTAACCATTGCTCACTCTTATTGCACGAACAACTTGATCTGAAACTGCGAGCAACCATGAACACCACCATTGGTAAAACCTGAAAAAGCAAAACCAGACCAAAGAATAGTGAACTGGGGTTCTCAACGACGTCGCTAATAAAACAAGCAAACAGACAAAGAAAGCTCAAGACGTCAATGCACTAGGGTTAGGCACATCACCAACTCCCCAAATCAAAATTAGTTCTTTGTTAACCACTAGATCTTTGGAATGCGCTAGCGTTCTTTATCAACTAGCAAAAAAATGCCAACAAAATGCCACGAAAGAGAAAACTTAGGGAAAACACGCAAGCCCCTTCTGCCACCATCAAGCACAAGCAAAATGCCACGAAAGGAAAAAATAGAGGACCATGCCCTGCAATGATGAATTGTAATCCATTTTCTATACCTGTTGTTATACTTAGAATCGATATAAAAGTTTTTTATTTTCTATAAAAATATTACAACGTCCACTTTCTATACTGGTTATAGATATAAACATTATAGAAATTTTTTCTTTATTAAAAAAGTGTCACCGTACCCCTTTTTATATTTGTTATAATTGCAATCAATATAATTTTTTTTTATTTATAGTTATGTTACTGCGTCACTTTTTATGTAGATTATAATTGGTATAAAAATTCGTTATAATTTTTTTTCTTTATTAGTGTAAGTTACATTTTGTTAATTTTTTTATTAGTTTCAAACGTTTTGACACGTAGTGATCTTGTTGAGAATATTTAATGACTTTTTTTTCCTTCCAAGGTTATATAGATGGTCCCATAAAACAATATAAATGCATTTTTTTTATCTTGTTGGTGTTAAAATTTATGGTTGTTTTAATTATTTAACTTCTCATATTTATTGTTCGGAAAATTTGCAAGTGTGTGGAAAATTTTGTTTTTATTTGTAAAACAATAAACGAATGAGTTTTTTTAGGAGACTTAATTAAGTTTTAAGTTTTTCAAAAATTTGAAAACTTTACTTATTAAATTATTTATATGGTCTATTGTGTATTCGATTTTAATAAATGAACTTTAAGACTAACTCAACCTACAAACTTTACTTTTAAAAAGAAGTTTGTATCCACTTATATACTTTTATCTTTAATTGATGTGAGATTTCTAACGCACCCCTTCCCTTCGAGCCTGAAACTAGGCATTAACGGAATTTGATAGCAATCCAATAACGGGTGACATGATAGGCCTAACATAGATGCATTGTTTGCATACACCTTGGTTTCCTTACATGAAAGACCTTCAGATGATGAAGAACTGATCACACTAGTTATTATTACCTTATTAAGAATTGTGCAGTAAAAAAAAGCTTTAAAGAGAAGATGTGATGTGAATTGAGGGGAGACCCATCACTATTTATAGAGAGGATTTGGGTCAATAGTCGCAAAACCCCAACCATTAGATCTACTTCGATCTAACGATCCAAGATTAGCGACGCTTTACATCCCTTTGACAAGTGTGGCTTTTCAAGCGACATTACTTTTCGAAAAAAGAGCCAATGGTTTGTTGAAGGAAACAAAACGTTGCAATGCTTGCAAAGGCCATGACAATTCAAAGAAAAACCCTTTCTTGATTGAGTTGTGAACTGGACGACAAAACTCGTGCGGGTTGAGATAACCACCTTGAAGTTAAGCTCTTGTCTTCCAAAACGAATACTTCGACTTAAGGGCCTAGGGTACATTTTCCGTGAAATATGAAAGGAGAATTACACAAATTAGTTTTGTTAGCTTCATATTGCCCAATTTAAGGTCCGAGTTGTGAAGAAAAAAAAGTTTGATCATTAATTAGGGAATTATCGTGTCAAACATATTAAAAGGTAATTAGATCTTCATTAAGTTGTCATTAAGATAAAATCTCATCCAAAAATCTATAAATACTATGCGTAGGTAAAACAATTAATATTTTTGAATCTAACGCATTTATTAAGCTTTGTCTTAACTAAATACTAACTTGAAAATCAAAATGTCTTTAACACATAATCAATAAAAAAATTGAGGTACATAGTATATGATAAGAAAAATGAATTAAACAATAATGTATCCTTAATTGTTAAAGAATGTACATCATATTTCAATCTCTAATTATTGATCTATAATTGAAATATAATTAGATATTGATTATTTACTCTCCTCTTAACTTAATTTTGACAACTATTTTTTCACTAGATAAAATTAAATTAAAGACCACTCTTCATTTAACAATAAAACTATTAAGAATTTTAAAATTTTCGAGGGAAGCACAAACTTTAAATAATCTTTTGTGTGATTTCGATTAAAGGTTGGTGAAAAGCCTCTATCATGAAACAAATAAAAGGGAAACACGATCTAGGCCTTAGTAACTAGAATCAGTATTCAATTAAAGCATAATATACAACATGATATAATTGATACAAAGTAATTTCGATTTTATTATTGATTGGATCTAATCCAATGATTTTATGGATATTTTTAATAATGTCTTTCTTTCCATTATATATTTTCATTTATAAGATTTTAATCTCCAATGTTCGTTAAGGATTGAATATATCAGGTACTCAATTCGAATGTCTTATGTATTTTTTTAACATAATTTGTTAGCATTTTGGGATTTGTTTTCAAATTAATATGTGTTTTAGTTAAAAAATAAATAAAATTTAATTAAAATTATTTTGTTGAAGAATCTATCTCTTCAATGTCTAAATTATTATTTAAAGCAGTTATGTTTTTGTTTAATACTACATACTGCACCAGTCTAGAAAAATGCGAACACATAGATCACTCCAGAAGACAAAAAATCCAACACTGATTCTCATTGACCCACTTCTCCGGCTATGCATAACTCCGGCGGCGGCGGCAGAAGCGGCGGCGTATGCCACGTGGTGGCGATGCCGTTTCCGGGGAGAGGCCACATCAACCCCATGATGAACCTGTGCAAGATCCTAGCATCAAGAAGACCCAACGAGATTCTCATAACCTTCGTGGTCACCGAGGAGTGGCTCGGTTTCATCGGCGCCGATCCAAAGCCGGAATCCATTCGCCTCGCGGCCATCCCCAACGTCATCCCTAACGAGCGCCACAAAGCCGCCAATTTTCCCGCTTTTTACGAAGCCGTCATGACGAACATGGAAGAGCCCTTTGATCGGCTTCTCGATCAGCTCGAGCCGCCACCGACCGTGATTATCGGCTGCGTTGAGCTGCGCTGGCCTATTGCCCTCGCAAATCGAAGGAATATTCCCGTGGCTGCGTTTTGGACCATGTCGGCGTCGTTTTACTCCATGCTTCATCACCTGGATGTATTTGCACAACAACGGCATTTGAACGTTGATAAAGATAAGCTCGGTATATCACTTCTTTACTTCTGATTTTGTTTATTTACTTTGCCAGTGGTATATATCATGAATATTTGGTTGAGTATTCGTTGGAGAAGATGCATTTGCGTTCCTTAACTAATGTTAAATTTGAGATCTAGAGAGAATTTAGCCGTATGTTTTCTTATATATGTCTTCAATTTCTAACTATGATGACTGGTGTAGTGAGTTGGCATAACTGTTAAAGAATGAAACCTTTTTCATTGCTTATTGTCTTCAAAAGGGTAATGCAATTGTATTTAGGTACATGTCTTATCTGTGGGCTTTTATAAATGATGCAGATGGACAAGTAGAGAACATTCCTGGAATTTCTTCGGCTCATTTGGCAGACCTTCGAACTGTGCTTCATGAAAATGATCAACGAGTCCTGCAGCTTGCATTGGAATGTATTTCGAAGGTTCACAAAGCAAATTATCTTTTACTCACCACAGTCCACGAGTTAGAAGCTGAAACAATTGAATCCTTAAAAGCTATATATCCATTTCCAGTCTATCCCATTGGCCCTGCCATACCGTATTTAGAATTAGGAGAAAACCCTTCTTCCGTGAACAATGATCATAACCATGACTATATACAATGGCTAGATTCTCAGCCACCTGAATCAGTATTGTACATTTCTTTGGGCAGTTTCCTTTCAGTGTCCGGTGCCCAAATGAATCAAATTGTTGAAGCACTAAACAGTAGCAACGTTCGTTATCTTTGGGTGGCTAGAGCAGATGCTTCTTGGTTGAAAGACAAGTGTGGAGTTAAGGGTATGGTGGTGCCATGGTGTGACCAATTGAAGGTGTTGTCTCATTCTTCTGTAGGTGGATTTTGGAGCCATTGTGGATGGAATTCCACTCTTGAAGCTCTCTTTGCTGGGGTACCAATGCTCACATTCCCTCTTTTCTTGGATCAAGTTCCAAATAGCAGCCAAATTGTAGATGAGTGGAGGAATGGGTGTAAGGTGGAAGCAGAGAAGTTGGACACTGAAGAGGTTTTGGCAAAAGAAAAGATAGAAAAGCTGGTTAAGAGGTTTATGAATCTTGAAAGCCGAGAGGGAAAGCAGATCAGAGACAGGGCAAGGGAAATGAAGGCCATGTGTCACAGAGCTATCAGCACAGGTGGATCCTCAGATGGGAACCTTGACGCATTTATTAGATACATTTCATAAGACTGATGCGTTGAGAAGCTTGGATTGTATTTGCATGCAAGGATGTATATAACATTGTAAGCATGGATAATTCTTCAGTTTCACACTTTCACCTTCTGCTTGTTACATCCATCATTATATATATGGTTAATCCAAATTATTTTGAGTGACAGAGATACATAAAGTTAACTTATAGTTGTCTAAACGACATCTCCCTAAAGTTGTCTCAAGGTACCAAAGTCAATAAGCAAATGTTAACTTGAATGGCAAGATTTAATGAGGTAAATATTTTTTTTGCATGACAATGAAAGTATGCGTCTTTTTCTCCTTCATGTTTCTTTTCTTTTTATCCTTTTTAAAAATTTTAAACTCTACTACAAATTTGCTGACTGAAAGATTGAGTTGCTAAGTTAATCATGCATTGTTATCTATTTTTCCTTTTTTTTTTAAGTTTTATATATAATTGGCTCGCAAATTTTGGCCTTGCTAAGTGAATCAACACTCCTATTTTGTTTCCAAACCTTAACACTTATTTAATGTTAATTTCCAAAACAATTCCAGTTCTTTTACTTTTTCAATTAAAGCTCTTCACTCCATTATCTTGTAATCAGGCTCAAAATCAAAGAAATAAAAGTTTTTGCTCAAATAGGTTGGGTAATGGGATTATTTTCAAGGTGGGTAATTTAATTTGGCCATGGTTCAAAATAAGGAATGGGTCAATCATTTCTAAGCATTGCATAAAATTAGTTTCAATCCAATTAATCAAGTTAAGATTTAGTATTTCCAATTTAAAGATCTCACACACCAAAGAATGACTTAAATATCACTTCGCATAATTTCTACACAAATATGACCTGTAATTTTCACCTGATCAAAGTATATTAGAACAAAATTGTTTTAAACTTACTCTAAGAGTTTTAAAGTGAATCAAATTACATTAACCATATAAACTAACTCAAAACTCATGTAGATAGCGGTAAATGTCAAATCCTAAAAACAATAAAATGACATGACATACCTTTTGAATGATATTAACGTTAATTAAAAAAAATCACATAAAATCACTTTAAATATAATGAAAATTGAATTTTAAAAAAAATCAAATTAAATAAACACAATAAATATAGGATCAAATTTTTAATTACATTACAATAAACACAATAAAACGCATTTTATAGGATACTCGTGAGACTGTAATTTTGTATTCCAATTCTTGCAAACTTCATACAGTTTTCTTGTCTTCCGGATGCATCGCTGGAATATACGAACGCATAATCGAATCGAAATGTTTTTTATTCTCTGAGATCTCCTCATTCAGCAAACTTTCTGCATACAATTCCAAGTTTCGGGTGACCTTTGCTCTGCGTTGTTGAAACCATTCATTGTCCATTTTGAAATCATGCGTCCTTTCTGATATGTAGCAGAGACAACTGACCATAAAAAGATAGTGATCTTTATTGCCAGCGTAGAAGTCTTTAGAAATGGCTTCCAACTCGCTCTCTAGCAAATCAACCATCCTTCCTATCACCACCCAAAATGAAGAATTACCGACGCGGTCAGATTGGCCAGCCCTCCCCTTTGTCCAAACTACACAACTTCTACAGATGTAGTTCATTGATTCCTTAGTAAAGAGATGAATCTCTTTGTGGGTAACAGGTGCCTGCACATTACCAGGGTAAATAATATCCCTAAAGTTGTTTACCATAGCCAATAATTGCTGAATGTCTCCAAGGTCAGGTACGAACGACAAATTGTTACAAGGGATGAAATTCGGTTCCAGCTCGCCCAATGACTCCAACATTTTAGGGACGATGTTGAACAAAAGATTCCTCGAATAGTTCTTAGTTGTTATGGTGATATGGGTAAATTCCAGTAGAACAATCGTCACTCTCTTGCAAACCTTCTCGAAGGAGACATCCCCAGCGACAGATAAACCTGAAAAGAGGTAATCGCAGAGTCTTCTTTCATTGGGAAAAAATATCTTACAAACTGCCTTGCAGGTTTTTGACCACTTCGTAACGTCCTTATTGTTGGACGTTTGAAATTCCAGACGAAGTTTTCGTAGACACTGTTCTACAAACGTTCTTCGCCATGTACTGTAAATGTCGCTGCATTCCCCCGCGAAACCTGCATCTACCGTCAGCTTCACGATTTCCTTTAGGCGCCTCATAATTTCCGTTGGAAGTGCATGCAAAACCATGTTGACATCAGCATACGGTTCTTCTTTGGAGCCAAATACGGCTTTAAGGTATTTGTCAACATGACTGCAAACAAAGGGAACAAGCATCTTATTCTCCTTCTCAAGTTCCTTTATACAATTCATAAGCTGTTGTTGGATGATAAGCCCATCATCAACGCTTTCATCTTGTGAAGGTGAATTGCTTTGAGTGAGTGGATGGTCTTGGAATCCAAGATCCCCATCTTCTGGTGAGATACGAAGATTACTGTCAACATCAGCATTAGCTTCTTGGGACATCCTTCTTCGATGTTCTGGTGAGGTACCAAGAACACTGTCAACATCAACCTCAGCTTCTTGTGACATGCTTCTTCGATGTTCTGGTGAGGTAGCAAGAGCACTGTCAACATCAACATTAGCTTCTTGTGACATGCTTCTTCGATGTTCTGATGAGGTACCAAAAGCACCGTCAAAATCAGCTTGTTCATGACTTGTAGGTACACTCCCTGAATCATTAACTTGAATGATTACTTGATTGTGGTTCTCGAGCCGAAGGTTCTCTCCGTTTGAGTCGCTCGGATAGTAACGAAGCTGGAGGAGGGAATAAGTGAAACCCCCTCCAACAGTGACTAACCACAATTTGATCTTCATGAGTTGTACTAGTAGACCTCCGCAGAAAAAATATAGTAGATCGATCTGGAATCCAAATTGAGTAAGATCTGACAAGCCAAGTGACATGGTAGCAAAAGCAGCAAAGGAGACCACGCTGTATCCATCTGGTTTACCCTTCACGAAATTATCAAACAAAAAGGAATGAAAAGAAGTGATTATGAGAACCAAAAATGACACATGAGATTCCAGCCGGAGAGAGGTGGAGCTCGACCTTGCCGGTGCGAACAAGACGGCAAGGCAAATGATGAAGCTGAAAGCAATGTAAAGAAGCATCTTCCAGCGGCTCCAGTTTCCCAGTAAATGGTTGAAAGAGGAACAGAGTGCATGACAGACCAATCCAACAACAGATGAAGCAAGACATACAAGTCTCAGCACCTTTGGTTTCTTCAGCCATCTCAGTATTTGGTTGAGCATGGCCATCGTATTCTTTCTCAAGAAAGAGAGCGAGGTTTGCATTCATCCACCGATAACAAAGAGAGAGCTTCCATTTTTGCCTTTATCACTGTGATTAAAAATTTCGCCGAAAGGGAGAAACAGGTTACTTTTTTGGCCGGAAAGGAAACTAAAGAAATAAAAAATAAAAAAGACTTTTTTGACTTACAATGCCAGCTTCATCTTCGGAGAAATCACTCCAAAGTACTTCAATTGAAATCTAGCTTACTTTTCTAGCGGGGCAAATGTTCAAAGAATTGTCTATTTTTGTTACTTATGATTTTGCCAGTTCAATTTTTGTCCAGCAAAATTTTAATTTATAAACAGTCAAATAAAAAATTATTCAACTTTAGATGGAAAATCATATTTGTAACGAAAACTTTATAAAAACTAAAATTCCATGTAAAAAAAAAACTATAGAGAAAAAAAAAAGTGAATTTAAACTAAAAAAATTCTTATACAATTACACTCATCATATAGAATGCACACGTTATCTGTGGGGTTTTCCACCAACTTTATGAGAAAATTACCCGTGAAGTGTGAAGAATGTCAAGAGACTCTTAGAGGCTTTTCTTAAAGCTGTGTTGAGCTTATGCGACAAATCTTTCACTCTTGGATTTCCATCAACTTTCACTTACAAGAAAAATACTTGGATCCTGAAATTTAATAATTTTTCACATTTATCTTATTTAATTTTAGTTTAATATCTATTTTGGTCCCACGATTTGTAGGATTTGTTCAAAGTTGTCCTTCATTTTTTTGAAAGTTCATTAACATCCTATTTTTCGTAAAAACGGTGCATGTTAGTTCTTTTTGCTTACGGCGTTAAAAAGACTCACGGCAGAATTGTCTACCTGACGAAACTTGAATGAGTTGTACAGTTTATTATTACGTAGAATTCTCGGTTTTCCCTATTTTGATGGTCGCACCTTCGCTTTCCCCCACTCTCAATTCCCTTTCCCGCTCTGCCTCTTCCCGCTTCTCTCTCCTCCCTTCGCCACGCACACCGTCTCCCTCCTCTTCGCCAAACCCCAACACCACCCCTCCCTCCTATATGCCAAATGCAAACCCTCCGATGACATCAACACTTCCTTCTTCAACAACGTCAACCCATTGGGAGACATTGACTAAGTACTCCACTTTTCCTCACAGGTTCTTTCTCGACCTTACCTTACCCTGCACTATATTTCTAAATAGTTTGTTTGTTTTGAGTGCGGAAGGGCAGGGAGATGGGGCACAACACAGTAGTGGAGAGAGCGGAGGCGCATGGGGCGGTGTCGATGTTGGTTTACGCCAAGGATGAGACACTGGGATTGGAAGATAGTGAGGTTTTTTATCCCAGTAAAACAAAATTGAATAAACATAAATAAAGATAGGTTAAATTATTTCTGAAGCAGTGTGCAATTAGGGATTGGGGTTTGGGAAAAGGGGAAAAGAGTTTGGGAAGTCGCACGCAATTATGGATTTCACAACGGAGAAGAAGGAATCAGAGAAAAGCAACGCCAATAACCTTGAAAACGCTCATCAAACTTTAGATTCTTCTTCTCAGTTAGCATCGACACTTGATTCAAGCAACAAAGAAACCGAAGAACAACAATATCATTAACTTAAAGCTGGTTTTCACCCTCTGAAGGTTTTTCTCCCTCACTTTAACTTTTTTTTCTTGTCAACTGAATTACAGTGTGATTGGTTAATAATGACGATGATTACAGTGATTGAAGAAGATGAAGAACTGTGATAAAGCTTTTGAGTGGAAAGGGGACTACCACGTGACAGTCTCTTATTGGCTGAACATGCCAACTAATTGGACTAATTGGACATGTCATTTATATTCTTCCATACTTTTGGACATTGAGAAAATCCCAAAATTTCCATATCAGTTTTTATCATCATTTGATAAATCACTTAATAAAATACTGCCACAAGTATCAGATTCTCACTCACTGTCAAATAAACCCCTAGCTTGTACATGCTTCCATGGAGTAGAAGACCCACTTGGTATACCCACTTCAACTTGTACACTACCTTCACAATGGTCATCTTGGGTTGTTCATCTCCATGCACACTAACATCCACAAGATCATCTTCATTGAAAAAATCATCTTGGGACCCAATCCAGCTACAAACATCAAATTCATCCTCACCATCCCCTTTAACAGCAACATCATTCACTCCCTCACCCTCCCCTTCCACACCGACTTCATCCTCACCCTCTCTCTCAACTTCAGGTTGACCAACTTCACCTTCCACAACAACCTCATCTTGACCAACTTCACCTTCACCAATCTCATAAACTTCATCTTCACCATCCTCACCAACTTCAGGTTCACCCTTTTCAACAACTTTAGCTTGAGCATCCTCACCAACTTCATGTTCACCCTCTTCACCAACTTCAGCTTCATCATCTTGACCAACTTGGGCTTCACCATCCTAACAATCTTGGGTTGACCAAAATATTCCAACATATCAATATACTGAGGGTCTGACACCATGTATACAACATACAAGTGACTGTGACATTCAATAAGGCAATGCTAACCAGATGACATGCATATTTGTCATCACTTAGTAGTTCCAACCTTCCTTTTAACACAAAACCACCATCCATTGAATACCACAACTTTTTAACATTCCTATAACCCATCTCTTTCAATATGGACAAAATTTCAAAGTAACTCATATGTCTGGGTCAATGAACAAGGTACTGGTTTCACTTCCATTGTATCTAAGTGATCCATCACTCACAAACTTACCCCCATGGTGAAACACAACTTCAATATCAGAGTTGCACATGTCAAGTATTGTTGAGTATTATATGCCTATATAAAAGTTGTTGTCAGACTACATGCAGTTGAGCATGTCATACATTAATAAGATTTCAGACAAGGAAGAATTTTAACTATTCAGTTAACAGTTAGCCAGGTAAGGGGGAAAAACCTTATAAGAAGGTTATGATTAAGCCTATATTTTAACCTTTTCTATACAAAGGATATTAATTCCTGTGGAGGGAGAGTGCTCCCTTGGAGGGGGATATTCTACAGTGTTATTGTTTTCGTTTGACACGCACTAATTAAGCAATTAAGCCTATATTTTAACACAGACCAACTACATGCAACAGACCAACAACAACACACCATAAAGAATTGAAACAACAAACCATAAAAAAAATTTCATTTTCAAATGGGGGACCAAAATGAAACACAAAATAATAGGGGACCAACACGAAACACAAAACATAAGGGGACCACAACAGAGGCAGGGTTATTATGGGGGACCACAACAAAAGACATTATCATGGGGGATAACAACACAACACACAATAATGGGGGACCGCAACTACATAAAATAATTCATAAAAAATGCACCTTGCACCTTTCGCTTCGAAATCCCAAACTTCGCTGACGAACCCAGTTGGCTCACAAACCCCTATTCGCTCAGAACCCTATTCGTTCACGAACGCACTATGCTGACCAACCTCCTTCGCTCACGAAACTCCTTCTTCGATCAACCTCATTTCCTCAAAAAACCAATTCACTCACCAAATGAACCCTCAATAAAAAATCCCCAAATTTGGTTTCTTTTGTTGAACACCCCAATTCTCATAAGACCTAATTGTGTTAATTTTTTTTCCCAATTAACAACCCTAAAATATCCAATTTCCATGTAACAAATGTTGTGTCTGACACGTCAACCTAATATATACCAAGTAAATGTCACAACACTAATGATTTCACAACACACATTCACAAAAGAATTAATGTTATCAATTTAAATACCGTTAACCAAATAGGATTTGATTGAGGCAATTATATCATATTGAGATGCAATAGAGGCGTCCCAAAAACGGATACTCAGACACAGAATTTAGGGACGAAATAAACAATTAAACCCAAATTTTAATATTCAATGCCATGTAAAAATTGCCACATGTATAACAATGCCAAACATTCCTATGAAATAATATTTTTCCAAAGTAGTAACTAAAAACGCATTTTACAACAGTGTACTTTCGACAATGAAATTTTGTATTCTAAATTATTGCAAACTTTATACATTTTTCTTGTATTTCAGATTCATCTCATCCTGAATAAACAAATGGCTGAGACAATTTTGAATGTCTGGAATTCTAAACTTAATTTACTTGTAAGCTTGATTACCAAGAATAACTAGAAATCTGTCACAAAATTTTCTATATTCTGGCAACAAGAACCCTTCAATGCATTTTGTTATTTGTTTCCTGAGTTGTTTATCAGAGACCGTCCATGTAGATTGAATTATGCATGCCTCCTCAAAGTGCAGGTTGAACAAACGAATCTTTTCTATCATTAACTCCGCTACCACATAATAAGCTTCCGCCGACTCATTTGTCTCAACCTTCAAAAACTCCCTCATCTTCTTCGACGTCCTCAGATACAGGTTAACCTTTTGTAACACTTTTACTGTTCGTTGTTGAAACCATTCATCGTGGAATTTCAAATCACATGCCTTATGTTTTATGTACCTAAGATTATCTAACATAAAAATATAGCGCAATGCAGGGTCACTGTATAAGCGTGTAGACTCGAGTTCCAACTCGCTCCTAAACTTGTTTCTCTCTCTCTTTAAGTCAATTGCATTATATTATAATAATGGTTCTCAATTTTATTACCCTCAATTCATACTCATCTTTAGTTTAGGAATATGAAGACTTAGTGGGAAGAAATTTGAAACGTGTAAAATTGTTTACAAAACTAGAAGGGGAGTCTGCACTATGCAGAAAATGGACAATAGTTGTTGTTGAAGGTGCTTAATGATTAACGAATTACTGCATGTGGCATAATGTCAAACTTGGTGTCATTTATTAGACTAAACTTGATTCCAAAAGTCTTAGATGTTGAACTTAGCTGTCTAGACTTCCATTATTGATGAGATGGCACCTAGAATTTTAATGGCTTGACTGGCTCATAGCACTACAATTGAATAGTTTTTGGTAGAAAATCGATTTTAGTTAGATGTATCTAACCAAGGACTGCTATGTGTACCCTTTTCCCCAACTTCAGGTTCACCCTCTTCAGAAACTTCAGCTTGAGCATCTTCACCAACTTCATGTTCACCCTATTCACCAACTTCAGCTTCAACATCCTGAACAACTTGGGCTTCACCATCCTGACAATGTTAGGGTTGACCAAAATATTCCAACATATCAATATACTGAGGGTCTGACACCATGTGTACAACATACAAGTGTCCTTGACCATTCAATAAGTCAATGTTGACCATATGACATGCACTTTTGTCATCACTTAGTAGTTTCAACCTTCCTTTTAACATAGAACCACCACTCACTGAATACCATAACTCTTTAACATTCCTATAACCCATCTCCTTCAGTATGGAAAAAATTTCAAAGTAACTCCATCGGTATGGGTTAATGAACAAGGTATTGGTTTCACCTCCATCGTATCTAAGTGACCCATCATTCACAAACTTACCCCCATGGCGAAACACCACTTCGATATCAGAGTTGGACATGTCAAATATTACATGCCTATATAAAAGTTGTTGTCAAACTACATACAGTTGACCATGTCATACATTAATAAGATTTCAAACAAGGAAGATTGTTAACTATTCAGTTAACAGTTAGCCGAGTAAGGGGGAAAAACTTATAAGAAGGTTAGGATTAAGCCTATATTTTAACCTTTTTTAATACAAAGGATATTAGTTTTTATGGAGGGGGAGTGCTCCCTTAGAGGGGGATATTTTACAGTTATTATTTTTGTTTGACACACACCAATTAAGTAATTAAGCCTATATTTTAACACAGACCAACTACAGGCAACAGACCAACAACAACACACCATAAAGAATTGAAACAACAAACCATACAAAATTTCATTTTCAAATGAGGGACCAAAACGAAACACAAAATAATAAGGGACCAACACAAAACACAAAACACAAAGGGACCACGATAGAGGCAAGGTTATTATGGGGGACTACAACAGAAGACATTATCATGGGGGACAACAACACAACACACAATAATGGGAGGACCGCAACTACATAAAATAATTCATAAAAAACACACCTTGCACATTTCGCTTCGAAATCCGAAACTTCGCTAATGAACCCACTTAGCTCATAAACCCTATTCACTCATGAACCCTATTTGCTCACGAATGCACTATGCTGACCAACCTCCTTCCCTCATAACCTCCTTCGATTACGAAACTCCTTCGTTGACCAACCTCCTTTCTTCACAACACCAATTCACTCACCAAATGAATCCTCGATCAAAGATCCCCAAATTTGGTTTCTTTTGTCGAACACCCCAATTCTCATAAGACCTAATTGTGTTAATTAATTTTTTTCTCCAATTAACATCAACCTAATATATGCCAAGTAAATTTCATGAGACTAATACTTGCACATCACACATTCACAAAAATAAAAATCAATGTTATCAATTTAAACACGATTAACCAAATAGGACTTAATTGATGCAATTTTACCATATTGAGACACAATAAAAGTGTTTTCAAAAACCAATATTAACGAGACACTGAATTTAGAAACCAAGTAAACAATTAAATCCAAATTTTAATATTCAATACCATGTAAAAATTGCCACATGTATAACAACGCCGGACATTCCTATGAAATAATATTTTTGCAAAGTAGTAACTAGAAACGCATTTTATAACAGTGTACTTTTGGCAATGAAATTTTTTATTCTAAATTATTGCAAACTTTATATATTTTTCTTGTATTTCAGATTGGTCTCCTCATCTCAAATAAACAAATGGCTGAGATAATTTTGAATGTCTGGAGATCTAAACTTAATATACTCGTAAGCTTCATCACCAAGAACAGATAGAAAGCTGTCACAAAATTTTTCATATTCTGGCAACAAGAACTCTTCAATGCCTTCTATTATTCGTTTCCTCAGCTGTTTATTAGAGACCGTCCATGTAGATTGAATTGTGCATGTCTCCTCAAAGTGCAGGTTGAACAAACGGATCTTTTTTATCATTAACTCCGCTGCCACATAATAAGCTTCAACCTTCAAAAACTCCCTCATCTTCTTCCACGTACTCATATACAGGTTACCCTTCTGTGTCACCTTTCCTTTGCGTCGTTGAAACCATTCATCGTCGAATTTCAAATCACACATCTTTTGCTTTATGTACGTGAGATTATTGATCATAAAAATATAGCGCAATGCGGGGTTACCGTATAAGCGTGTAGACTCGAGTTCCAACTCGCTCTCTAACAACTCAATCATCTTTCCTATCACCACCCAAAATGAAGAATTTTCGATGCAGTAAGTTTGACCATCCCTCTGGTTTATCATACCTTCACAAATTCCAAGGATGTAGTTCATTGATTCCTTAGTAATGAGATGAAGCCCTCCGTCGGTAGCAGGTGCCTCCACAATATCAGGGTAAATAATAAACCTAAAGCTGTTTATTATAGCCAATCTTTGCTGAATGTCTCGAACATAACATACGAACGAAAAATTGTTATAAGCGATGAACTCCGGTTCCAGCTCATCCAATGGCATCAACATGCTAGGGGCGTCGATGAGAAGCGTATGCTGCGTATAGCTCTGAGTTGTTATGGTATGGACATGTTTCAGTAGAACAATCGTCAGACTCTTGCAAAATTTCTCGAAAGAGACATCCGCAGCGACAGATAAACCTGAAAAGAGGAAATGGCAGAGTCTTCTTTCATTGGGAAAAAACATCTTCCAAGTTGCCTTGCACGCTGCTGACCACTTCATAAAGTCCTTTTTGATGGGCAACTGAAATGGCAGAAGTTCTCGTAGACACTGTTCTACAAACTCCCTTCGCCATGTGCTGTAAATGTCGCTGCATTCCTCCACGAAACCTGCATCCACCATCAGCTGCACGATTTCCTTAAGGCGCCTCATAATTTCCAATGGAAGTGCATCCAACACCAAGTTGTCATCAGCACACGGTTCTTCTTTGGAGCCAAATTCGGCTTCAAGGTATTTGTCCACTTGACGACAGACAAAGGGAACAAGCTTCTTATTCTCCTTCTTAAGCTCCTTTATACAATTCATAAGTTGTTGCTGGATTCCATCTTGTGAAGGTGAATTACTTTGAGTGTGCAGATGGTCTTGGAATCTAAGATCCCCATCTTCTGGTGAGGTGCCTTGAGTACTATTAACATCACCATAAGCTTCTTCATGACTGCTACTACTAACACTCTGTGGATCAACTTGAATGTTTACTAGATTTTGGAGCTGGAGGGGAAGATTCTCCCGTTGTGTTTGACGCGGATAATCACAAAGCTGAAGGAGGGAATAACTGAAGCCCCCTCCGACAATGACTAACCACATTTTGATCTTCATGAGTTGTACTAGTAGACCTCCGCAGAANAAATATAGTAGATCGATCTGGAATCCAAATTGAGTAAGATTTGACAAGCCAAGTGACATGGTAGCAAAAGCAGCACAAGAGACCAGGCTGTATGCATCTGGTTTA
>NW_014542917.1:668465-685261 GCF_000741045.1 Vigna radiata var. radiata | reverse complement strand
CCACCAGCTCCAGTTTCCCAGTAAATGGTTGAAAGAGGAACTGAGTGCATAACAGAGCAATCCAACAACAGATGAAGCAAGACATACAAGTCTCACTACCTTTGGTTTCTTTAGCCATCTCAGTATTTGGTTGAGCTTGACCATCGTATTCTTTCTCAAGAAAGAGAGCAATGTTTGCATTCAGCCATTCACATACTACAAAGAGAGCGCAAGCCTCCATTTTTCAATGTGAAACCCCTGGCTGAAAATTCCGCCGAAAGGGGGAACGTGTTACTTTTTTGGCCTAGAAGGAAAGCAAGGAAGAAAACTAAAACACTTTTTTGACCTACAATGCCAGCTTCATCTTCGAAGAACTCACTCCAAAGTACTTCATATGAAATCTAGGTTACTTTGCTAGCGGGGCAAATGTTCCAGGAATTGTCTATTTTGGTTAGTTATGATTTTGTCAGTGTGCACTTTTTGTCCAGCAAAATGTTAATTTATAAACAGTCAAATAAAAAATTATTCAACTTTAGAAAATGGAAAATCATATTTGTAATGAAAACTTTATAAAAATTAAAATTTCATGTTCAGAAAACTATAGAGAAAAAAAAAAGTGAACTTAAACTTAAAAAAATTCTTATACAATTACACTCATTGAGTCATATAGACACCACACGTTATTTGTGGGGTTTTCTACAAACTTTATGAGAAAATTATCCGTGGAGTGTGAAGGTTGTCAAGAGAATCTCAATTCAAACGTTAGAGGCTTTTTTTAAAGCGTGTTGAGTTCATAGGACAATGTTTCACTTGTGGGGTTTCCATCAACTTTCACTTTCAAGAAAAATACTTGGGTCCTGACATTTAATAAATTTTTTCACTTCTCATTTATTTTTTTATCTTTTATTTTGTTTATAAATATTAAAATTTTCTTTTTTAAATAAGTATCTATTGTTAAAAGTGGTTTTCAATTGTTATTGAATTGGATGTTTAAAAAACATTTTCCAATTACTAGTGGACTGAAGGTTGTCGCAAAGAGTCAAAGAGTCATATGTTAGAGACGTATGAAGCGTGTTCAAATGAAAAACAATAAAAATAGAGATGATTTCTGCAAAAGTAAAAATAAAAATAAAAATGAAAAAAATAAAAATAAAGATAAAAAAGGGACCATGGTAATTTTTACATCAAATTCTTTTTAACACCCATTGCATTATTTTTTATTATCTTTCACTCATATTTTAAAGAGTATAATCAAATAGTGTTTGTATAGTCCTGAGGACGTTGAGCTATGAACCGCCTCAATGTAGTGAAAATTAGGGATGGCAAAAAATCCGTGTCCGCAGATATTCATGGATAAAATCCGCAACGGATAGTTGATATCCACAGATATTTACTATCCGAAACCCGCGGATAGCGGGTATTTTAATACCACTTATAAACGAGTCGGATGCGGGTATTATACTATCCGTATCCGCAGATATCTATTACCCTCAAAAAGTAAAAATAAAAATTTAATTTTTATTTTATTAAGTTAAATTTAATTAAAATTAACATTAATTTATATTTTACAATGTTAAATTTAATTAAAAGTGTAATATATATATATATGAAGTATACCGATCAAAATTAATTGTCATTTATAGACAATTAACAGGTATTAATAGGTCAGATTGCCTTACCCTTTACAAAATATACAGTATTGATTATTGGGTTTAATTGCCTAAAAACATACTGCACTAATTAATACGTCAAATTGTCTTACTCTTTACAAATATATACAATATTAATTATTGATTATTGGATTTGATTGCCTAAAAATATATTGCACTAATGGTTAATCAATGGGCTTGCCTACCACAGGCTCTACAAGTACACAATTGATGTTTAGGTACAATCTTCCTCTACAAATATGTCTTGACGGAGTGTCTTTTGCACGTCAACAACCCATCGGAGTGGATGACATTCGCAAGAAGGATTGAAGATCAGAAGAGAACAAAGCAAAGAAGGACGACTGACCATCGAACCAATTCAACCGAAACAAAAATTAAATTTTAATTTATATTTAATTTAATTTATAATATATTTTATATATTTTTTTTGTAATTCTATTTAAATTTTATTTTAATAATTTATAAAAATATATTTTTTTAAATATTTGCAAGTATCTACGAATATCCGCGGATATCCGTGGGTTTTAAAATATCCGCAGATATTTTTTAAGCGGGTATCCGTGCGGGTAGCGGGTGGATTTTTTTTGTCGGGTCGGGTTGCAGGTAGACTATCCGTGCCCGACCCAACCCGTTGTCATCCCTAGTGAAAATCCTTCCCTAAGAGCATGTGTAAGGATTAAATACAAAGGAACTCGTTATTTGGACTAATGAACTGCCTTACGGACTTCACTATGGATCCTCTATGAACCCAATTACCAAAAATCACCACGAGATGTTGAAGGTCCAGAGAAGAATGAGTCAAGAATTGGATCGAGATCCATAAGAGTCTTGGGCCAAGCTCCATTGGTAATTAGTTTAAATTTAATTAAATATTTTTGTATAAGAAAGAGTTGTATGTTGTTGATATCTTTGTAATTGTAACAAGCGCAAATAAGTAGGAGGGTCACATTACAAAAATAAAGAGCAAACTGTAGAGAGAACAGAGTCAGGAAGAAAATGTCGAGGATAGAAGATGCGAGAAAGTTGTTCACATCCAAGGACAGGTGTCACCACCTCAAAGAGTTGACGTGGCAGAAAAGGAGAAACGTGTGAAGCACCCAAATGCACGTTTGAGAGGGTATCTGTGGAAAGGGAATTAGTTATATAGCAGAGGGTGGGTAAGAGAGAGGTAGGCAATGAATTGGAAAATTATTCTTCTCTCTGTATAATTTCGTTTTCATTGCTCTGATATTGTATTGGTGTGTTCCTTTCCATTTCTGTTTTGCTGATGCTTCTTGTAATTAGATTGATTCCTTATGATCTCATTTGAACTCATAGGAAGTGCAATCTGAACCAGACCTTGTTTTCGTAATAAACCAGTCTTATTACGTTTGTCAGTCTTCTATCCCTGTTATTTCCTCACTGTTTCAGTAATCTATACTTTCTTTTGTTATTATTTATTGTAAGTGTGATATTATGCTATCTTTTGGAAGATAACCCTTTTGTAACTTATTTACTTATAAAAGGTTAACTCTTTTAGTCAAGGGAAGAAACAATTTTGCTTTTAGTGTTATTTATATTGAGTCAAACGAGTTCTTTATATTTTTTGTTTTTAGTTTAAAGCTTACATCTTTTTACCAAAACAAATTAGCACTCACCGTAGGGCTTGTTAAAACACAATTGTAGTCTCACTCCTTCATAAACCTATTACCATGAGGAACAAGAGAAGCAATAGCGGCGATGGTCCAACCATGCAACAAATCAATTAGAATATTGAGGAGTTAAGGCGTGCAAATGAGGAGGTATGCAAGCATTATGAGAAAGATCGTGTTCGGGTCAAGGCCGAATATAAATGAAGGTGGCAACTGAGCAGGAACATCTTCAAAAAGAAGCAAAGTCTGAGCAAGAGGATGACCATCCTTTTTAGAGAAATCATGAATAAGTAGGTTCCTTCACACTTCATTGTCCCATATGTGAGCCTTTTTCTAAGGATACTAATATGGAAAGTCATTTAAAGGCTTTCAAGGATCAAATACTGATATCTGGGGGCTCGGATGTTGTTCGGTGAAAAATATTTATGAGAACTTTGGCCGGTACAACGTTAAAAGGGTTTAGGAAAATCTCGAATGTTGTGATCACTTCGTTTCTGGTATTTTTCTTGGATATTTTTTGGAGCGATTTATTGTGAACCGATTGAAGCCTCCCCATGTTTGATGTATAACAACGAGCTAATGAGTTGTTGAAAAGCTATCTTAATCACTATGTGACATGAGTATGGGCCTTGTTGACCCCAATGAAGATATGCTTGTATGAGCCTTGTTGAGAATCCAAGTGTGATTCCAAGTCCCATATTGGATAGAAATGAGAAAATAAAGCACTATATAAAGGTTCTGGGTAGAGAGTAGTGTCACTCCCTTATGTGGTTGGGCATGAGTCTCATTAATGTTGTATCTCCCTAGTGAACTTCCTCCTTGATAGACCAAACAAGCCTTTGTCAAAGTCCAATGAGCAAATTTCTACAACGAGTCCCTCGATGCATGCCACGTCATTAATCGAGATACTCAATTGTTCCTCTATTATATAGCTCAGAAATGTGATGAAGGAAAAAGGCCAATACCCACTTTCCTTGTCGTCACTTATCCATGGTTTATCATGTTGGAAAATAAGGAGGTAACTAAAGACCTGCACTTTCCTTCAAAAACAAGGCAACTTTGAGTATCAGGAAGGCTTGTTGTAAGTCATCCATGAATACTTCAATGCATTTTTAACACCAAAGGCGTAAGTAAAGGCAGTTTTTTCTTGATCTTCTAGATCCATAACAATCTAACTTTAACTGAATTAGATTGAGATCTATATGCCGAAAGTTGAGGACTACCTGCCGAAGGTTATGCCCTGCATATCAAAGGACAATTACTTCCCCTCAAAGGTTAAGCAATGCTTGCTAAGGACCACAACATCTTACCGAATGTGTATCGCTCGTCAGAACTTCATGCCTTCTATTGATAGTTGACGACCGCTAGTTGAAGGCTGAATGCTTTCTAAAAGTACCATGCACCGCCTTGCTGAAGATAATGATGAATCACACATTGTATCACTTAGTCAAGACTAGTTAACCATTACCTTAGATAAATGGGTCATTGGGCTACTGGGTCTACACCCAAGCCCATTCAGGTAAGGGTCCACAAGTATTGAATTATGCTATAAATACAATAATAATCGAGGTCCAGATTTACTTTTGACATTAATTGTCATTTTGACTTTTCTTTGATTCTAAAAAAGTTTATTTGAGCTGGATAATCTTCTACAACCACAACACCCATCGATCTTGTGGAGGACGAGTACTAAGAGGAGAAAGGAATAATAGTTGATTAAGGGAAGGTTGAAGGAGCTTGTGGAGTTGAAGTCTCTGATCGGTGTCTCATCCGAATCAAATTTAATGTGCAATAAGAATGCAGTATAGACTAGGAAGTGACTTCTAGGTCGTCTTCTAAGGACCAAATTTGGTTTGAGAATTTAGTCAAAAACGTAGTGCGAGAGTTGGTGAAGAGTTTGTGAATGCAAATGAACTAAATGAAAACACAAATGTAAACACAAAATTAAAACGGTTGGACACTAAAGCTAACATTACAACTAAATTATCACAACTGAACATAATAGACAACATTAAAGTGAATGAAAACAATAAACTGAATGGTCCTAAAGCAAGATGTGTGAACTAATTAAAATGCAGAAGATAATAAAGAAACACTTGGTGTGCTATTCAAATGCAATACTTGAGCTAAAACATTAAATGCACAATGCAGCGATAATAATAAAAAACTCTTCGCTAATAACGAAATGCGCATTGCAGCTTGGAATAAGATTTAAAAAAAAAGGGTGTTAACCAATTGAAACACAATGCAGCTGGACTTAAAAAAAATGCAAAAATGCTTGAACCAATTTTAAGTGCAANGAGCAAAACACATTACGAAAAAAATAAATTGCAATATTGAGCTAATACAAAAAATGAAATGTTGATAATCACGGAATCAACACTTTAAAGAAAAACACGCTAACAGTAAAGTAAGATAAACCAGCAAGGTGCTTCCATTAATGCATTAAAGATTCTCGGTGCAGGCTTAAAGCTAAATCAAGGAAACCCTTTGGATCTCTCCATCATGAAGCACCGTGCAACACTCCAAAGCACATGAAAAGAAAGTGAATATCACTGCTTGCCTTTCCAATTGAATCAATGCCTCCGTGTGCGCCACTTCTTCCAAGACGTCCAACTTTTGTGCACCGCTTGCAACACCAAAGATAAATTACAGTGAGCTTCTCTCAAGACCAAAATGAATGCAGCGTCTTTTCCAGCCTAAAATGAAATGAACGTGTGTGGTCTTTCCGTGACACCTCCAACTTTCTCCTATGCTGGACGTCCCCCTTTTATTCCCAGGTCGTCACCTTTTCTCCATATATTTGTGCCTTAAATGAAAAATATGAAATTTCCTATGTGGAGGCGACTGGTGGACGTAATCGTGCTCACCATTCCAGCACCCCTTCAAAATTTAATGTGCCTCCTTTTATGTGGGTGACGACTGACACCAAAAACCTAGGGTGCCAAGTCAGCCACCCTCCTCTTTTGGGCCCAACATCTTTTGCCAAAATTGGCCCATAATGTACAAGTTGATTCAAACAAAATCCTAAACAACTAAATTACAATATAACTGAATTTCAAATGCCTATGTGGAGAGTCTTAAATTATGTGGCAACCCTTCTAATGTCCCAAAATGTACTTCCAAAATTTTCCCTGCTAATGGAAATAATAAGCTCAAATAATTCAAATTAATTAAAATAATAAATTTTGGTCAAATAAGCACAATTAGCAAAAATGGGGAATACTGGACATTCAAGAACAATTCCCTAATTAAATCTAGCACAATAAGCTAAGTGAAGTCAAGAAAATATTAACTCATTAAAATAGACCACACTTAGTCTTTTGCACTCCTGGACAAAATGAAGACACAGATCAAGGAATAATTCAAAGGACATCAGAGGAATGACACAACCTCAGCACACAAAAAATGAAGACTCACAAGTAAACAAACAGAATTACACAATCCTCAAGGAATCTGGACAAAGAAAAGGAGTAGACAACATTCAACATAGAATCAAAAAAAGAAGATACTCATGAAATCATCCAAGCAATTCCAGACATGGCAAAATGATCAATCAGCTCAAGAGGTGAATCAAAAGTAACAAAACCTCACAGATGCACTATCATTTTTTCTCTCAAGTGTCTAAGGTAAACAATGTCAACTCAATGCACTCAAGAAAGCAAACAACAACAGACTTGGCAAGTCTCTAACTTCAGCACTAAAAAAACATATATGCATCTTCAAATCAAAAGGTCTTTTCATGGTTGTAATGGGGCCAAGGACAAGGGAGGATAAAATATGGATGAGAAGTTATAAACCAAAAGAAATAGAGGAGCAATGGGGAATAAGTGTAAACACAGTCAAATCATACCCAAAACCTCTAATTCAATTCTCTTCTTGACTCCATTATTTACAAAAAAAAAATTCTCATTTTTCTCTATTTTCTTTCTTTCTTTTCTCATCTTGTCTATTTTTCTTCTCTCTCTTTACGACACAATTGTAAGAGACAAGATACACATCATATTTGCAAAAACAAAACAAGAAGAGGAACCAACTAGCCAATTCATAAGAATCCCTAGGAAGACCACACTTGTTCCCAAAACACTTCCAAAGCTCCAAAATTCCCTAAGATTAAGGTAATCATGGTTTTTCACTTGTGGCTAGTGTATGAGCTTCAAAACAAAGAAATGGGGAAAGTATAGGATCAAAGGGGGTTATCAAAAGATTAAAACAAGGTAGGCTTATTTAGCTAGAGAGGCTCAAGAACAACATTGCCTTTATCACTTCCAAACATGCATATCAATCAAGAATTATCAACAAGAGTCAAGTCAAGGCATATGTGCATATCACACAAGAAAGAACATAAAGTGACTCAAATCTCGCACAAGGTATTTGTCATAATCAAATCAACCTCTCAAACATCATAATCATCTTCCCAAGCAAAGAAAAGAGGGAATTTCAAACCATAAGTATCAATCAAGTGAAGATGAGTCTACAACCTAAACAAACTCCAGAAAGCAAGAGAAACATGCAAAACTGTACACAGACAAAAGCTTTAAACAAAACAAAAAATAACCTAAGAGAGAAAAAATTTAACAAAGAAAACAAAAAACTAACCAAGAAAAATCAAAAGAAAACAAAAAACTAACAAAGAAAAATCAAAATTTCCCCCAATAGACCACACTTAAACTACACAGTATTCTTAATGTGTCATAAGCATAAGATCAGCAATCAGAACAGTCAACAGATCATCGACAAGTATAATAAAAGTGGGGAAAGGAGGAGAAGGGAAAAGAAAACTCCCCTAGTCATGGTGGAAGTTGCCAATTTTTAGACTATCAGGGAGATGTTTTCCACCACTAGATCCAACAAGGAAGTTTTGAAGAAGAATCACTTCAACCTCCAGATTTGATCGAGCAGGGAAATGTCTCCCATAGTTGGATCTAAGAAGAAGCGATTGTTGATGAGTAGGTTCAACCGGTGCCTATTGATATTTAAGCTTTTGTGTATGCGAGCACCTTTGTCTTCCACCGTGGGTGTTTGTTGGTCAAATTCATGTGTACCTCCTGCAATAAGGTTAGTGAATGGTGGCTCCAAAGAAATGACATGCAAAGGTATAACACCCAATCCTAATGTATCAGACTGAACCTCGGATATACTCTTAGAACATGAATCAAGTTCAAATTTAGAAACAATATCAAGAACAAACTCATATTCATGTTCAGTGCATGAAGAATATGCATTTAGATGTGATAGAAAAAAGTAGTTCTCGTCATGTAGAGAGGGAGAATTAAAAACATGCTCATTAATAATATAATCCTCAACATACCTATCCACAGCATAATCAAACTGAGGTATGTTTACCTCCATTTCCTTAAAGGTTGCAAGAGTGGTGGGAGATGAGAATGGTGTACCTGGCTCAAAATTGTTGCTTATACCTGCCTGGTCCTCATAATCTTTATCGTATCAGCCTCCTAAGGTGCAAAAGTAGGGAAATCTGGAGGTGAGAAAGTAGGTGGCACAATGAGCATAATACTTTGGTTCCCCTCTCTTAGGTCAATGGCACTAACATCATCTAGAAGATAAAAAGTCTGAAATGACAATTCCTCTTAATCTTGAGACTGGTCCTCTATGCGTTGAGTGGTCATCTACCATATTTGATCAGTCAAGCTTTGAGTGTGTGCTCTGGTCTCTTGTTGAAACTGTATATTTTGAGCTCTTTTTTCATGCTGAAACTGAATGTTTTGCATGGTCATTTGCTCCAACAACTCCTTCAATGTAAGCTTAGAAATGGAAGGCTGGGGAGCTATTTGGGCAGAAGCATCATATTGCTAACTTTGGTATTCCTGGTGGACTGGTGAAGGCATACAAGAATTCTGGAATGGTGGTAGTTCTTGATATTGATGTTGTGGAGTACCATACCATCCCAGGTTAGGATCATTTCATCCAGGATCGTTGCTATACGAATCAAAATGATGCTAAGTAGGGAAGAATTTGTCTAGAAACAGACGCTTAAGATCTTCCCAACTGGTGATGGATCTTGGAGGAAGATAATAAAGCCACTCCCATGCTGCTCCTTGTACTGAGTGCGAAAATGCCCTTAAGAAAATGTGATCATCCAGGACATGTGGAGGTTTCATTGCAGAGAGAAAATGAGATGGAACTCCTCCAAATGTTTATGTGGACATTCACCTGCAAAACCATGAAACTTAGGAAGCAAATCTATTAGTCCAGTGTTGAAAACGCAATGATCATCATCCCCATTTGATGTAACTGGCTCCCAGTGTGCACTCTCACAAGTGGGAGGATGAGTCATATTGTTCTTAACATAGAAATCAGCATGAGAACCATAATCATAGTAACATGCACAAGGAGAATCATAATTATAGGCACAGGCAGAAGAAACAATATGTTCATAATCAAAATAAGTAGACATGGTGAAAGCAGGGGGAAAAGAAGAATGCAATGAAAATATGCAACTAAAACTATCTATATGCAATACACATGACAACACACACAAAATAGAACAACACACTCACAGCACAAGATAAAACACAACACACACTAACACAACAAAATACCTAAGACCGAACCGTTGGTCCCCGACAACGACGCCAAAATTTGATCGGTGTCGCACCCGAGTCAAATTTAATGTGCAATAAGAATGCAGTATAGACTAGGAAGTGACTTCTAGGTCGTCTCTCAAGAACCAAATGTGGTTCGAGAATTTGGTCAAACACGTAGTAGGGGGTTGGTGAAGAGTTTGTGAATGCAAATGAACTAAATGAAAACACAAATGTAAAAACAGAATTAAAACAGTTGGACACTAAAGCCAACATTGCAACTAAATTATGACAGCTGAACAGAATAGACAACATTAAAGTGAATGAAAATAGTAAACTGAACGGTCCTAAAGTAACATGTGTGAACTAATTAAAATACAACACTTAATCTAAAACATCAAATCCACAATGCAACGATAATAATAAAAAATGCTTGGCTAATAACAAAATGCGCATTGCAGCTTGGAATAAAATTTCAACGAAAAAAAGGTGTTAACTATTGAAACATAACGCAACGAGAATTAAAAAAATATGCAAAAAGTTCTTGAACCAATTTTAAGTGCAACGAGCAAAACACATTACGAAAACAAAATATCCCAACGTTGAACTAATGAAAAAAATGAAATTCTGATAATCACAGAATCAACAGTTTAAAGAAAAACACGCTAACAGTAAAGTAAGATAAACGAGCAAGGTGCTTCCATTAATGCATTAAAGATTCTCGATGCAGGCTTAAAGATAAATCAAGGAAACCCTTTGGAGCTCTCCATCATGAAGCACCATGTAGCACTCCAAAGCACATAAAAAGAAAGTGAATCACCGCTTGCCTTTGCAATTGAATCAATGTCTTCGTGTGCATCACTTCTTCCAGGACGTCCAATGTGTGCACATCGCTTGCAGCTCCAAAGATAAATCATCGCGAGTTTCTCTCAAGACGAAAATGAATGCAGCGCCTTTTCCAGCCTAAAATGAAATGAGCGTGTGTGCTCTTTCCGTGACACCTCCAACTTTCTCCTATTGCTGGACATCCCCCTTTTATTCCCCAGTCGTCACCTCTTCTCCATATCTGTGTGCCTTAAATGAAAAATATGAAATGTCTTATGTGGTGGCGGCTAGTGGACGTAACCGTGCTCACCATTCTAGCACCCCTTCAAAATGGAATGTGCCTCCTTTTATGTGGGTGGCGGTTGGCACCAAAAACCTAGGGTGCCAAGTCAGCCAACCCCCATTTTTGGGCCCAACATCTTTTGCCAAAATTGGCCAACAATGTACAAGTTGATTCAAAAAAAATCCTAAACAACTAAATTACAATATAACTAAATTTAATATGCCTATGTGGAGAGTCTTGAATTATGTGGCAGCCCTTCTAATGTCCCAAAATGTACTTTCAAAATTTTCCCTGCAATCAATAATGAAAATAATAAGCTCAGATAATTCAAATTAATTAAAATAAAAATTTCTAGTCAAATTAAGCATAATTAGCAAAAATGGAGAAATACTGGACATTCAAGCACAATTCCCTAATTAAATCTAGCACAATA
Source organism: Vigna radiata var. radiata (assembly GCF_000741045.1). Lineage (NCBI taxonomy): Eukaryota > Viridiplantae > Streptophyta > Magnoliopsida > Fabales > Fabaceae > Vigna > Vigna radiata. The sequence continues at coordinate 673,895 of NW_014542917.1, read as the reverse complement.
AGCTAAGTGAAGTCAAGAAAATATTGACTCATCAGTCGCTTTATAGGGTACCTCTCGACTTTCTAAAAACAATTGTTGTCCATTATGAGGCTGAGAAGTATTATGTGTAGAAAATTTCAATCTGAAGAAGAAAGGAAGTGGTTGAAGAGAAGGATCCAGGACCCTCCTAGACTAATAGAGGTGCGATCTTGGAAGCCTAGACTAAGATGCAACAATAGTTCATGGAATTTAAGAAGAGGAGTGCAGAAGAGACAGAGGCATTAAGAGAAAAGAACATTTGGCTAAAGAGGAAGATTGAGGTTAAGACTACAACTGGGAAGGAGAAGGATAAGGAAGTTGTTGATAATGTATTTTCGGTGCATTGGACCACTCACACCTTCCTAGTTTGTAAGGACGAGGTTGAGAGTAGAATCCTACCCCTAAGTATTACGTACCATTCCCTAGTGGTGGGAGAGAAGCATCACCATCCTCTTATAGACAACATCATTAACACCCTCCTTCCTATGCAATGGAAAACTTTAACTTTGGACCGTTATGATGACTTCCTAAGCAGTGGAAGACCTTAATTTTGGACCGTTACGATGACAACACTAACCCGATTGAGCATGTTGTTATCTATGTTACGCAAGTTAGTTCGACTAACAATGTCATAAGACTTTCTGTAAGATTTGGATTAAATAAAAATATTTTTTATTTTATATTTTCTTATAATTAAATATTTATTGATGAAATTTATTGGGTGATAAAAGTGTTAAAGTGATAAATAAAAATTATTTAGTAATTATTATTATTTTTAATTTTTGAAAATTGCCTGAAGTAAGGTTTAATGATAACATTCAATAATGTTCTTGATATAATTGAGTGGCTCGAAACCCAGTGGCCCAATTCACACCGTTTTAGTTTTCTTTTAGTGGGAAATCCATGTGGAGCCCACAACAATTAAAATATGTGATTTGAGAAGAGTGGCCCACCATCATATAAGAAAAGAGCTTGCGTTGCACGTGGACTGAGGGGACTTCTTTTTAGGGTGATAATACATTGACACGCTGACATGGAGCTTACATTCATTTGACACACTCCATGTCATTGTTTTGAAAATAAAAATTGTAGAGTGAGTGAGGGTAAAAGGGAAAAAAGCAAAATTTAGGTTTCGATCTTCTTTCGGTCCTCATTCGAAAATCCATTTAGGTTTTCTTTCTCTCACACTTTGTTCTCCATCGTTCTTCATTGGTGTCCTTGATTTCCATTTCTATTTTTGAGCTGGTTCAATCGGTGGTTGTGGAGGATTTTGGTGGGTGTGAAGGTTTGACATCTTTGTACCGCTCCCAATCGGTGGTTGTGCAAGTTTCTGTTGGCTGTGAAGTTGAGGGTTTTTGCATCTTCGTGCCACCTGTGAAGTATAGGGGTTTTGCATCTTTCGTAGGCGTTTCGATTTTTTTTCGTGTCTCTCGTAAGTGACTTTGAGGTAGGGGTTTTCGATTTTTTTTTCTCTCCTAGTTTTACCCTTTTGAGCAGTTGTTTTGGTCGAGCAATTTTTGTAGTGATTGGTGCTTTGAGTCGCAAATGGAATGCTAACTTTTGTATTAGCTTTGGTGATTGGTTTGCCTTTGCTTGGATTTGATTCAGAAGAGGAAGATACTGATGGTTTTTAGGTTCCATTTTTTTGTTGATTCATGTTTGGTTTTTTTTTGGGGGTTCTGAGTTTATATTCAAATCATCGTCTTCTTCCTTTTCTTGTTCTTAATAGTTATGTTGTGTTATGTTGAAAATTTTGTCTAAATTCTGGTCAAGATGGTTGAACAATTAATGTTCAGATTCCTTTTGATAAAGGGTGTTCCATTTTCTACAACTGCCTCTCGCAAACGATTCTAATAATAAAGTTTTGGTTTTTATAATTTAATATATCATTTATACTGTAGACTGAAACTGATAAAACTGATGATTAAGCTTTTGTAACTTGTAAATTCATCCACAGTCCTCGCTCCTAAACTTGTTTCTCTTTCTTTCTTTGAGTCAATTGCATTATATTATAATAATGGTTCTCAATTTTATTACCTTCAATTCATACTTATCTTCAGTTTAGGAATATGAAGACTTAGTGGGAAGAAATTTCAGATGTGTAAAACCGGGTACAAAACTAGAAAGGGAGTTTGCACTATGCAGAAAATGGACAATAGTTGTTGTTGTTAAAGGTGCTTAATGATTAATGAAGTAGTGCATGTGGCATAATGTCAAACTTGGTGTCATTTATTAGACTAAACTTGATTCCAAAAGTCTTAGAAGTTGAACTTAGTTGTCTAGAATTCCATTATTGATGAGATGGTGGCACCTAGAATTTTAATGGCTTGATTGGCTCATAACATTACTATTGAATAGCTTTTGGTAGAAAAATCGATTTTGGTTAGATGTATTTAACCAAGGACCACTATGTGTACCCTCTTCCCCAACTTCAGGTTCACCCTTTTCAGAAACTTCAGCTTGAGCATCCTTACCAACTTCATGTTCACCCTCTTCACCAACTTCAGCTTCAGCATCCTGACCAACTTGGGCTTCACCATCTTGACAATCTTGGGGTTGACCAAAATATTCCAACATATCAATATAATGAGGGTTTGACACCATGTGTACAACATACAAGTGACCTTGACCATTCAATAAGTCAATGTTGACCATATGACATGCACTTTTGTCATCACTTAGAAGTTTCAACCTTCATTTTAACATAGAACCACCACCCACTAAATACCATAACTCTTTAACATTCCTATAACCCATCTTCTTCAGTATGGACAAAACTTCAAATTAACTCCATCTGTATGGGTCAATGAACAAGGTATTGGTTTCACCTCCATCGTATCTAAGTGACCCATTATTCACAAACTTACCCCTATAGTGAAACACCACTTCGATATCAGAGTTGGACATGTCAAGTATTATATGCCTATATAAAAGTAGTTGTCAGACTACATGCATTTGACCATGTCATACATTAATAAAATTTCAAACAAGGAAGACTGTTAACTATTTAGTTAACAATTAGCCGAGTAAGGGGGGATAAGCTTATAAGAAGGTTAGAATTAAGCCTATATATTAACCTTTTCTATACAAAGAATATTATTTCTTGTGGAGGGGGAGTTCTCCCTTGGAGGGGGATATTTTACAGTGTTATTATTTTCGTTTGACACACACCAATTAAGTAATTAAGCCTATATTTTAACACAGACCAACTACGTGCAACAGACCAACAACATACCATATAGAACTGAAACAACAAACCATAAAAAAATTTCATTTTCAAATGGGGGACCAAAACAAAACACACAATAATAGGGGACCAACACAAAACACAAAGGGACCACAATAGAGGAAAGGTTATTATGGGGGACCACAACAGAAGACATTATCATGGGGGACAACAACACAACACACAATAATGGAAGGACCGCAACTACATAAAATAATTCATAAAAAACGCACCTTGCACATTTCGCTTCGAAATCCCAAACTTCATTGACGAACCCACTTGACTCATAAACCCTATTCGCTCACGAACCCTATTCGCTCACGAACGCACTACGTTGACCAACCTCCTTCGCTCACGGACCTCCTTCGATCACGAAACTCCTTCGTTGACCAACCTCCTTTCTTCACAACACCAATTCACTCACGAAATGAACCCTCAATAAAAAAATCCCCAAATTTGGTTTCTTTTGTCGAACACCCCAATTCTCATAAGACCTAATTGTGTTAATTTTTTTCCCCAATTAACAACTCTAAAATATCCAATTTCCATTTAACAAATGTTGTGCCTAAAACATCAACCTAATATATGCCAAGTAAATGTCATGACACTAATACTTGCACAGCATACATTCACAAAAAAATTAATGTTATCAATTTAAACACAGTTAACCGGATAAGAGTTGGTTGATGCAATTTTACCATATTGAGACACAATAGAGATGTTTTCAGAAAGGGATACTAACGAGACACTGAATTTAAAAACCAAGTAAACAATTAAATCCAAATTTTAATTTACTTATAAATAAAAAGCTAACTCCTTTTACTAAGAGACGAAACTATTTTGGTCTTAGTATTATTTATTTTGAGTCAAATGAGTTCTTTATATATTTTGTTTTTAGTTTAAGGCCTACATCTTTTTACTAGATCAAATTAGTGCTCATTATAGGCCTTAGTAAAACATAATTCCAGTCTCACTCCTTCATAAACCTATTACCATGATGAATAGAAGACAACGATGGTCCAACCATGCAACAAATCATGTAGAATATTGAGGAGTGGAAGTTTGAAAACGAGTAGGTACGCAAGCGTTCCGAGAAAGATCGTGTATGGGCCGAGGCCGAACATGAATGTCTACGAAGGGAGTTGGCAGCTAAGCAACAAGATCGTCAAAAAGAAGTAGAGGTTGAGTAAGAGCATTTGCACAAAGAGGTAGAGAACTTATGTCGGCGTTTAGATAAGGTAGATCAACAATGAGAAAATTTGAGAAAGTTAAAAAAAGAATTGAGACAATAGATGTAGGATCATGTTAATATTTGAGATCAGCAATGTAGACGGGTTAACCAAGAACAGGAGAAAGGCCATCCTTTTTCGAGAGAGATCATGAACAAGCAGGTTCCTTCACATTTCATGGTCCCAAAGGTGAGCCTTTTTCTAGGGATACCGATCCAAAATTCATTTCAAGGCTTTCAGGGACCAGATACTGATTTTTGGGGCCTCGGTTGTCGTTCGGTGAAATATTTTTATGGGAACTTTGGCCGGTATGACGTTAAAGGGGTTCAGTAAAATCCTAAATGTTGTGATGACTTTGTTTTTGGTATTTTCTTATATATTTTTGGAGCGATTTGTTGTTAACTTATCGAAGCCTCCCTAGATAGAAGACATGTTTGATGTATAACAGCGAGCTAATGAATCATTGAAAAGCTATCTTAATCGGTGGCCTATGAACAAATTCTTTCAACGAGTCCCCATATGGAATCCTGCCACGTCGTTAATCGAGATACACAATCGTTCCTCTATTCGTATATAGATCGAGGAGACCATGTGTCAGAAAAGAGCTGAAGAAAGACACACGATAAATTATATACAAGGGTCCGAGAACTTATACCCATTTGCTTTGCCTTCATTTGTCCATGATCTATCATGTTGGAAAACAGGAGGTAGCTAAATGACATTGTGTATTCCAAATTATTGCAAACATCATACATTTTTCTTGTATTCTAGATTCGTCTCCTCATCTAGAAGAAACAAATTGCTGAGAGAATTTCGAATGTCTTGAAATCCAAACTCAATATACTCCTCAGCTTCATTACCCAGAACAACTAGAAAGCTGTTATAAAATTTTCCATATTCTGGCAACAAGAACCCTTCAATGGATTTTATTATTCGTTCCCTCAGTTGTTTATCAGA
>NW_014542917.1:663220-667250 GCF_000741045.1 Vigna radiata var. radiata | reverse complement strand
CTAAGATCCCCATCTTCTGGTGAGGTACCAAGAGAAGTATCAACATCAGCATTAGCTTGTTGTGACTTACTTCTTAGATGTTCTGGTGAGTTACCAAGAGTACTATCAACATCAGCATTAGCTGTGACTTACTTCTTAGATGCACGTTGCAGTATTGTTCCACCCTTGCTGCGTTTTGTCGAAACCAATCATCGTTCAATTTCAAATCACGCGTCTTTTGTTCTATGTAACTGAGATTATTGATCATAAAAGCATGGCCCAATGCAGGGTTAGGATAGTAGTTTTCATACTTGGCTACCAACTCCTTCTCTAACAACTCAATCATCCTTACTATCATCACCCAAAATAAAAAATTTCCGATGCTGTTAGATCGGTCAGCCCTCTTCTTTATTATCCAATGCATGTAATCCATTGCTTCCATAGTAATTAGATGAAGCCCTCTGCCTGGTGCCTGCACATTATCAGTGTAAACAATAAGCCCAAAGTTGTTTAGCATAACCAATCTTTGCAGAACGTCTTGAATATCATCTACAAACGAAGTCTCTGGAGTGAAATTCAGAACCAGCTTGCCCAATGACTTCGACATTTTAGGAAAGAAGTCAAGCAAAAGATCCGACAAATAGCTCCCAATTGTTATGGTGGTATTGACAAAACTTAATAAACCAATCGTCAGTTCCTCGCAAACCTTATCGAAGGAAACATCCGCAGCGACAGAAAACCCTGAAAAGAGGTAATCGCAGAGTTTCCTTTCATTGGGAAACAGTATCTTCTCAGCTACCTTGCACGTGTCTAACCACCTCATAATCTTCCATTTCTTGGGCTCTACAAATTGCAATTCAATTTGCAACCCAAGTTTCTGTAGACACTGTTCCAGAAACTCCCTTCGCCATTTGTTGTAAATGTCGCTGCATTCCTCCTTAAAACCCGCATCCACCATCAGCTTCACGGTTTCCTTAAGGCGCCTCATAATTTCCGTTGGAAGTGCATTCATCACCAAGTTGATGTCAGGATCCGGTACTTCTTTGGAGTAAAACACGGCTTTAAGGTATTTGTCCACGTGACTACAAACCATGGAAACAAGCATATGATTCTCATTCTCAAGCTCCTTTATACAATTGATGAGCTGTTGTTGGATGATAAGACCATCATCAACGCTTCCATCTTGCGAAGGTAAATTGCTTTGAGTGAGTAGATAGTCTTGGAATCTAAGATCCCCATCTTCTGGTGAGGTGCCTTGAGTACTATCAACATCAGCATTAGCTTCTCCGTGACTTGTACTACTAACATTCCTTGAATCATTAACTTGAATGATTATTTGATTGTGGTCCTCGAGCCGAAGGTTCTCCCCGTCTGTGTCGCTCGGATAGTAACGAAGCTGGAGGAGGGAATAACTGAAACCCCCTCCAACAGTGACTAACCACAATTTGATCTTCATGAGTTGTACTGTTAGACCTCCGCAGAAGAAATATAGTAGATCAATNTGGAATCCAAATTGACTGANATTTGACAAGCCAAGCGACATAGTAGCAAAAGCAGCCCAAGAGATGACGTTGTATGCATCTGGTTTTCCCTTCACCACGTTATCAAACAAAAAGGAACAAACAGAAGTGANTATAAGAACCAAAAATGCCAAATGAGATTCCAGCCGGAAAGAGGTGGAGCTTGACCTTGCCGGTGTGAACAAGATGGCTAGACAAATGATGAAACTGAAAACAATATAAAGAAGCATCTTCCACCAGCTCCAGTTTCCCAGTAGATGGTTGAAAGAGGAACTGAGAGCATAACATAACAGCCCAACAACAGATGAAGTAAGACATACAAATTTTACTACCTTTGGTTTCTTCAGCCATCTCAGAATTTGGTTCTGCATGACCATTGTATTCTTTCTCAAATAAGAGAGTAAGGTATGCATTCAGCCATTCACCCACCACGAATAGAGAGAGAGAGAGCCTCCAATTTTTGGATGAGAGAAACCCCTCACTGTGCCCAAGATTTCGCGTAAATGGATAGCCAGGTTACTTTTTTGGCCTAAAATGAAAACAAAAAAACAAAAAAAAAACCTTTTGAGGTACAATGGCAGCTTCAACTTCGTAGAACTCATTCCAAAGTACCTCAAATGAAATCTAAGTTACTTTTCAAGCGCAGGAAATCTGAAAAGAATTGTCTTAATAGTTAAATAAAAAATTATTCAATTTTAGAAAATGGAAAATCATATTTGTAATTAAAACTATATAAAAAACTAAAATTTCATGTTAAAAAACAAAAGGGAAAAAAGTGAATTTAAACTAAAAAAATTCTTACAGTCATATAGACACGTTATCTCGAAGAACTTTCCAAGAAGAAAAGGTGTGGACTCTGAATGTTCTCAAGAGACACCTCATTTCAAATGTTACAGACTACCATTAAGCTTGTTGAGTTGATAAGAAAAATGTTTCACTTATGGGGTTTCCACTTTCACTTTCAGAGAAAAAAATACTTGCGGACTGTGAACGTTATTATCAGAAGAGTTGAATTTTAGAGATATTATGAATGGTGTTCAATTGAAAAATAAATAAATAGAAAAAAAGTAAAGACAAAAAAGAAACATTTCGTGTTAATTAATCCTTTTATTAATAAGTCAAATTTATTTCATATATATGTGCCGTCTCTGAACCGATACTATATATTAAACATACAAAAGTCCATCTAAAGTTCATGATTGGGACTAAGTTTGTCAAATATTTAGTTTAAATTTTATTATTAAATATAATATTGTTGTAAAGGAGATATAAAGATATGACACATAGTTATTATTTTTTATAACTTTTATTATTATTTTTTTGTAAATGAAATGTTTTGTAATATTTTGGAGAATATATTCTTTATAATTGTTTTGCTTATAAATAAAATATTGATTTCTACTATTAATAGATAGAACTATTTAAATATGAATGTTCTCTGTTTCACTTTAAGTCAATCTGGTTGTTCTTATTTATACTCAGTTTCTTATCAAAAGAAAATGATAAAAGTTTAATAGACTAGCTTTACAAAATATAAATTTATTATTTTCAGGAATAGAAAAAGAAAAATATATTTTCAACAATTTTTTTACAATCAGCTATAATAGTTTGTGATTGGTTTATTTTAAATATATAAATCAACAAAATAGTAATACATTATCTGTTGTTAAAAGAAATTGTTATATCATGATTAAAAAAACACTTTGAGAAATACATACACCTCTTTTCAATACAGGTGAAAAATCAAAGTTTCATGTTTGTCTTTAATTTTTCTTCTTATGAAAGATATAATGATAAAATTGTGTAAAACCAACAAAAACAATAATTTCATAATCCTATAAGTGATTCTCTTTTTCTTACATTATCTAAAATTCACAGTTACAAAATTAATAAATTTACATACTCAAAAAATTTAATGAATTTATAAACTTAATGAAATAATTTCTTTTGATATAAAAATAATATAAAAAGGATCACAACCTTCACAAAAAGAAATAGCATTTTATAAATATACTTCCATTATCTTTATAGAAAAGATTATACTATACGTAATGTAACATAATCATTATTAATTTTATTTTTAACTATTTTATTATTGAAAACCGAAAATAGTGAAATTTATAAATCATAAAAGTTTAATAAACTAGCTTTTCGTTTAAAAATTTAAAAACAAAATGTCTTTTTACAAAAATTTTTGTATTCGAAATATATGTTGTGATATATAAAACATTTTTTCAGTACGAAATCATGTTTGTTTTAAAAAATGAAAATAGGGTTTTTTAATGAGAAACATTTAATATTTTCAGAAGTTTTAAGTGAGAAATTTTTAAAAAATAATTTAACGTTGTTTCAAAATCTCAATATAATTATTTTATATGATGCTTGAATCATAAAAAATATTATTTTAAGATTTCAATATACTTCGTATTTTATTGAATATTTTTAGTTATTATTTTCGAAATTTTTTGTTTAAAAATATTGTTAGTTGTTATCTTAATAATAAGTATATTGTTACTCTATATAAATATTTT
>NW_014542917.1:652312-663130 GCF_000741045.1 Vigna radiata var. radiata | reverse complement strand
ATATATATATATATATATATATATATATATATATATATATATATATAAATATATATATATATATATATATATATATATATATATATATATATAAAAGCATATATAATACTCGAAAACAGTTGGAGATGTATTTAAAGTATACGGATTACAATCATCTATAAAATGTTAAGAAACTTAAAACTTCAAGTACAAAGGTATCTTGAAATAACATAAGTTAAAGTGTTTCAGAAGGACATAAAATAACCAAGAAATCCTAGAGAGTCTAAACAACACCATCTTCATTTCCTTTCAAGACATGCTCCAAGGAAACCTCTTCTTCCTCTGATCACATCCAAATGGATGATCATTGCGAAAAAAAACATACGCAAACATGGCACATACACAAGCAAGCAAGGGTGAGTTAATTATATAAAAAGCATGCACCATGTCAAGCATATAAGATACAAAAGTTAACTTTAATCAAAACAGTTTAAGGCATACATCCTACATGTTGAATACTAGACTTGACTCGTCCGGACTTTAGAATGATACTCGAGCTATGGCGGGTCTTGCACTCGTGGTGACTTATGATACTTGGGTTCCCCACCCACGAGGTTAGCCTGTTCCGGGCCTTGAGGCATACTGGAAGCCCCCAAGACTAAGACCTCCTGCTACTCCTCACCACATGGTTCAATCTCTCTAGGTGAGCATGATTGACCATTGGAGTTTCAGGATAACCCCCTAGACTGAGCTCCTACTTTCATTCTAAAACACTAGGAATCTCACCGAGAGATTGTACATAGATGGAACTTGGATTTCAACTTGAATCACACTTCATTACTTAGTAACCACATACTTTTGATACCACCATAACCATTTATAATGTCGTACAATAAACTTCAAGTCATGCTTCTCAAAACAACCAATTTAAACATAATTCATTACAAGTAACCAGAAGAGAAAACAACCAAACACAGTGCCTTTCGCTAGGCGCACCAAACTCGCACAGCGAATCCAGGTTGATTCGCATAGCGCGCACACACATTTCGCCTTGCGAATTAATCTGGCAGAGAGCTCCTCCCTGGAACGACTCGCTATGCGAAACAATCCGCATAGCGAGTCCGCATGATCTGCAGAACGTTAGTTGTGCAGAATCATGCAACTCATGCCTCTTCAACCACTTTTAACCCTCTAACCTAACTTCTAACACCTCTAATTCGTGATATGGACCTATTTAAACTTGTCTAGATAGATTTTATCAATTATACAGTGATTCTAAAGTGATTTAGGCTTGAATTCAACTCCAAAACATCAAATCTTATGACTTATGGACTCTAATTCAATTCTACCATTTCTAATGTGTTTTAGTTCAGTGTTATATGCCTAACAAGTCACAATTGACTTGTCTAAACTGCCCACACAGACCAAATGCACCCAGCACCCTAAGTACTCAAATCACCATTTCACTTCCCCTCAAACAACTAAAGAAATGTGTTCCTAATTGCTACACTGCCCAGGACTGCTCTATGATCAGGGATGTACCGACTCCAGTTTTTAAGATTCTTCTATCCTACCAATAAAGTGCTCTCAACAATTCACAAATGATTTGTCTAAGTTGTCCAAACTGCCCTATTGTGCTCTAGACCCCTGTTGCCCAACTTCAACACCTCACTTCCTCTCACAATATCCTAAAACAGTACCTATGCACCTATTTACTACCCATCACAATACTAATTCCCAAACATCATCCAAGACCTTTCCAAACCACAATCAATCACACTCAGCAACTCAATTCAAAACAGATAATATTCATCACCATGCCATGCCAATTCACAGATTTACACTCTTCATCAGTTTCACAGCTTAGCACGTACTCAACATATACATAACACTTCAAATCAATGCACCAGTTCAGATTTTAACAGGCAATCAATCTTATAAAATAATACCAGCAAAATAATTAACTCCCCTTACCTGGGTTTCTCAAAGTACAACTAGTTTGAAGACGCCCTAACGGAGTCTCACCCAGACAGAACACAACAGCACCTATAAACCCCCATATTGGCGGTAGAAGGCAGAGAAATTTTAAGAAGATGAGTTTTAGAGAGAAAAGGGAAAGTTGGCTAAATGAAAATCTGAATTTTAGAAAAGAACCCCTTCTAAGGTCATGTGCCCTTAGTCTTTATAGACTGAGTTGCCTAAATATAAGGCCCATCAACCCTTGACTTATTTTCAGGTCATTACACTACAAATTAATATGTGGAATTCTCTACAATATTTGATATGACATTCATATTAAAGAGGTTTTTTATGGTAGATCTTAAACTTCTTTTATTTTTAACTATTTTAAACTATTTTATTGTAAGAATTATTTTGATCTTTTACACTCTTTTTATATTAATATACTTTATTTAATTTCACAATTATACCGTAGAGATTTTAACTTTTCTCTTTAATATTATTTAGTTTGAAGTTTATTATTATTTTTTTACATTATTTAATATATATTATCATTTGATATATTTATATTTTGGGTTAATAATATTTATTTATAATAAAATTAAAATATATTAATAATAATAAAAAAAAACATGATAAACCTTTCTTATTAAAATAGTCGAATCCATATCATTCTATTGGCAAATTTATCATAATAACATAAAAGTAATTAAAGAGTGGAAGTAAACACAAACAGATTATTAACATAAGTTAATAAATTAAAACCACCAAGAAAACAGAGCATAGAGTTGACCATTTTTAAAATATGACATTAGTATTATCGTTTATCAATGCTTTACTTGGAGATTTAGATGACAGATTATTCAAATTATTCCATTCTAAAATGTTTAAACTAGCCTAGAAGCATCTTGAATGTTTTCTTTTGGGATTAAAAAGGAGCTTGAAAATTTAAATGAAGTAAATTGATGTGTATGTGCATTCCTATTTCGCCCTCGTAAATATTAAAGTCCATATTGTTAAAAATTATATAACAATATACATGACAGGTCAGCAATATAGTATTTTATAATAATAATAATACCAATAGGGATTTTGTGAATCTGGTTACCCATTTTTGTCATGTTTGCTCCAGTTCCACTGTCACTAGATAAATTAGTAGAGACACAAAAAACCCTTCTTAGCTCTCTTGTATATTTTCTATTGCTTACTGTAATTGAATCTAGTGACAAACACTGTCGCAAGGGTGGTATATCCGAAGAAGTTATCCCGCTGCTGTTGCTACTGTTCAAGTTATTTTCATAACAACATTAAATTGTCAACCTCACTAAAGCTTAGAAGGCAGGCCAAAAGAAATACTTTCTTTTGCACTTACAGTTCCAAATAGATTTATAGCACGAGATCCAGTAAAACAAAAGGAAAACTGAAACAAACTACGTACTTATGAAAACTTCTTACTTCATGACGCTCAATAGAAAACTGCGCAAGCTCCTGCTAACATCAATGCAGTCATCCCATCTCATTTCAACGAAGGTTGACACTCTTTAACCTATATATTCTTCCAAAGTCACAAAAATATTCTTAAACAAAATAACAATATAATATTTCATAAAATACATAACACATCAAAGAAAACAATATTCATAGAATATTCATAAAAGTATATACAAGGCCCTGGAGCAGAAGAAGATGCACTGCCAAGATTAATGGTCGGCGAGCAATGACTGGGAGATGAAATCACCAAAACATCTAGGTTGATAAACTCAACAAAACCCTGGCCATAGCTGAATCCTGGCTTTGATGAACTGAAAATGATGATGAACTCACATACGAACTCATAACGCACAACTGTATCTGCATCTAAGAATGTCTGTAACGCCCCAAATTTAAAGATGTCATGAGTTATTACAAAATCGGTAAATTTAATTAAAATAACAAAGGAAACAAAACAATTCTAATTGCATTGTCTTAACCATTCAAATGAAATAACTTTGAATAAAAATATTAAGTTTGTTCTCCGTCATCTCTCGAACCTATCATGTCTTAGCACCATCTGCAACATCATTTGCTCACATATAATACATTATACGATCATCGTCAATAATATAATTCACAATACACAAACACAATAATGTACGGGGTTAGCTACAGTTAAGACAATCATGATAATAACAAGATTTAACACACTGAATAGGATTCCTAATCTTCTAATATAACAAATCAATCATATCCAATTACTTGATCCTCGATCCTTAAACCTTGGACTATGCACTTAATAGCACATTTGCTAACTACTCAATATAACTAGGATAGTAACATTGCTATCACCATAGTATCACCTAGAGCATTCCATATCATGATCATTATCCCAGTCATAAACAAACCATGTGCATCACCAAACCACGAGCATCACCAAACCATAAACACTATAGTGGAAAGAGTCAGCCCCACTCTTGTATCCTATCTCACCGACTATAGCCATTCATACAGCCAATCTATAGATTTCCCATAAAGATAACCTCGAGTAGTCATGCAATCCAGCTAAGGAACATGTAATCCTACCACACAAGGACAAAGAAGACACCTCACCTCCACACAAGGAAGGTTCAATATCTGAACAACCAATACCTAACCACAAATAAAAACAAGATTTACTAGGTACACTAAGTAGACCTATCCCTCATTCTTATTCTCGTCAATCACACATACACGTACACCCTAACACTCACTCATGCTCCAATCTCAACCACAAGTCAAACTTGACCCTAAACATGACCACTAAACTCAATCTCTGATTATCATCACGTTCTACAGCTCCTCCACCTTGGTTCACGTCTAATCTTCATCAAAATCGTCACTTTAAACAAAAATGCACTAGGATAATCGATTATCAAAAGTGGTAATCGATTATTCTAGAGAGGTTTTAAAGAACACAACATTCATTGTGTTAATCGATTATTACTAATGGTAATCGATTAACACTAACAATAATCGATTATCGCTAACCGATTATCATTCCAGATAATCAATTATTCTTGAGGATAATTGTATTTTTGGATAAACCCAATGTCCAAAACCCCTATATATCAATCTCAAATTATGTGAAAACATGCTTAACACATCATACATGCAATCAAACATCGCAAACCATTGTAAACACACTTAAACACATACCTTACATCCTTTGATTCATCTAATCCCATCATTATACATATTATACCCTAAACAAAACCCAAAAACACTGCACAAGTTTATCATGTTATCTTTACATCATGTGTTTGCATGGTAAAACCCCAAATACCATAACTTTGTTCCACCTTAACATCAAACCCTATTATGGAATAATCCAACAAAGCCATACATATATTTGTAGGGAAAACCCATCACAAATATTACATAAACCTTATCCTCATGCATACACAAACCCTTACTTAATAATAACCACAAATAACCATAACCATAATCTTATATACATGCCTTAAAACAAAGAGTATCAATCAAAATAATCAAGACACATATGATATACAATAACAAGCAAAACAAAGATAAGTTTCCTCATACCCCTCAAGAAAATCAAGAATAAACCCACATTCATCATACACTCAAACAAGAAACCAAAGGTAAGCTTCCTCATACCTTCCCCAATCCTAAGGCTTTATCTACATTTCCAAAAATCACAAATCTTCCTTTGCACTAAGAGTTTTTGTTGCTCTTTCTCTTATCTCCCAAAAGTCTCTCTCATATTCTTCTCTCTTTGATTTTGAGTTTCTAGAGTTCCTAAACATCAATACCAACCCTCTCTCTATATGTTATTATTTATAAAACAACCCAACTCTATTTTTGATATATGCTCACTTATAATAATATATTTTAAAAATCAAATCTATCTAAATCTCTATCTCCCATTAATCTCATGTCCACTATCCACCTTATTTTATTTTATTTTATTCACACTTTTTTTCTTCCTACATCCCCTTATTTAACTTCTATACCAATTAAATAAAGATAAAAGATCCTTTTGTCCTTGGCCCAAAAAAACAAATAAATAAAAGTTTCATTTAATTCTCTTTCTTTCTAGAATTGAACTCATACTCATTCAATCCTAAACCACCCCTCTATCAATCAATTCACACATCACATTGGTATTATAACACACATCAATCATCAAAATGACAACATATCAATCTTGTGTTGTACTTTATTAATAATAAAGTCATAGAATTAACATAATTATGTTGTGACAAAGATATGCACACACAACACATTATTAGATATGTCAACTCTTAAATATTTTTGAACAAAGGAAAAGGAAAAATTACAACTTTGATTTTATATGTAGATGATGTAATTGTTACAGGAAATGACCAAGATGAGATTTCTAGTTTACAACAATACCTTGCATCTGAATTTGAGATGAAACAACTTGGAAATCTCAAATATGTTTTTGGAACTGAAGTAGCTAGATCAAAACATGATATTTTCCTATGCCAAAGAAAATATACTATTGAATTACTATCAGAAACTAGGCTGCTTAGGAGTAAATCAGTTGATACATCAATTAAACAAAATTATAAACTTTTTCAATGCTCAAATATATCAAGCATAAACAAAGGGATTTACCAAAGGCTGGTAGGATTTACCAAAGTTCATGAATCCATGGGACTAAGTTTGTCAAATATTTAGTTTAAATTTTATTATTAAATATTGTTGTAAAGGAGATATAAAGATATGACACATACTTATTATTTTTTATATTTTTATTATTATTTTTTGTAAATGAAATGTTTTGTAATATTTTGGAGAATATATTATTTATAATCGTTTTGCATATAAATAAAATATTAATTTCTACCGTTAATAGATAGAACTACTTAAATACGAGTGTTCTCTGTTTCACTTTAGATTAATATGGTTCTTCTAATTTATCTTCGCTAAAAGACACTCAGTTTCTTATCAAAAGAAAATGATAAAAGTTTAATAAACTAGCTTTATAAAATATAAACTTCATGTTTCTTTTCTTTTTATCCTTTCAAAAAATTTTAAACTCTACTACAAATTTGCTGACTAAAAGATTGAGTTGCTAAGTTAATCATGCATTGTTATCTATTTTTCCTTTTTTTTTTAAGTTTTATATATAATTGGCTCACAAATTTTGGCCTTGCTAAGTGAATCAACACTCCTTTTTTGTTTCCAAACCTTAACACTTATTTAATGTTAATTTCCAAAACAATTCCAGTTCTTTTACTTTTTCAATTAAAACTCTTCACTTCATTATCTTGTAATCAGGTTCAGAATCAAAGAAATAAAAGTTTTTGCTCAAATAGGTTGGGTAACGGGATTATTTTCAAGGTGGGCTATTTGACCATGGTTCTAAATAAGGAATGGATCAATCATTTCTAAGTATTGCATAAAATTAGTTTCAATCCAATTAATCAAGTTAAGATTTAGTATTTCCAATTTAAAGATCTCACACACCAAAGAATGAGTCAAATATCACTTCGTATAATTTCTACACAAATATGACCTATAATTTTCACCTGATCAAAGTATATTTGAAAGAACAAAATTGTTTTAAACTTACTCTAAGAATTTTAAAGTGAATCAAATTACATTAACCATATAAACTAACTCAAAACTCATGTAGAAAGCGGTAAATGCAATCAAATCCTAAAAACAACAAAATGACATACCTTTTATTAACGTTAATTTTTTTAAAAAAATCACATTAAATCACTTTAAATATAATGAAAATTGAATTTAAAAAATATCAAATTAAATAAAAACAATAAATATTGGATCAAACTTATAATTAAATTAAAATAAACGCAATAAAAAGGATTTTATAAGACAAAAGTTTTCTTGCAAACTTCATACAGTTTTCTTGTCTTCCGTGTACTCCCGAAACATAATATCATCTAAGATCTCATTCCGAACACATTCTGTATACAGTTCCTTATATTGGGTGACCTTTGCTCTGCGTTGTTGAAACCATTCATTGTCCATTTTGAAATCATGCGTCTTTTCTGATATGTAGCAGAGACAACTGACCATAAAACGATAATGCTTTTTATTGCCACGGTAGAAGTGTTTAGAAATGACTTCCAACTCGCTCTCTAAAAAATCAACCATCCTTCCTATCACCACCCAAAATGAAGAATTCCAGACGCTGTCAGATTGGCCAGCCCTCTCCATTGTCCAAAATACACAACTTCTACGGATGTAGTTCATTGATTCCGCAGGAATGTGTTGAATCTCTTTGCGGGTAACAGGTGCCTGCACATTATCAGGGTAAATAATATCCCTAAATCTCTTTACCATACGCAATAAATACCCAATGTCTGCAAGGTCAGGTAAGAACAAGAAATTGTTATAAGGGATGATATTCATTTCCAGCCCGTCCAATGACTCCAACATTTTAGGGACGATGTTGAACAAAAGATTCCTCGAATAGTTCTTAGTTGTTATGGTGATATGGATAAATTCCAGTACTCTCTTGCAAACCTTCTCGAAGGAGACACGCGTACCGACAGATAAACCTGGAAAGAGGTAGTTGCAGAGTGTTGCTTCATCGAGAAAAAACATCTTCCAAGCTACCTTGCTCGCTTTTGACAACTTCAAAACTTCATCAATGTTGAGCATTTCAAATTCCAGCTCAAGTTCTTGTAGACACTGTTCTAGAAACTCCTTTCGGAATGTGCTGTAAATGTCGCTGCATTCCTCCACGAAATCTGCATCCTTCATCAGCTTCGCAATTTCCTTAAGGCGCCCCATAATTTCCATAATGCGCCTCATAATTTTCGGTGGAGACACCAAGTTGACATCAGCATGCGGTTCTTCATTAGAGTCAAATACGGCTTTAAGGTATTTGTTCACATGACGACTGGCAAAGGGAACCAGCTTCTTATTCTCCTTCTCAAGCTCCTTTATACAATTCATAAATTGTTGCTGGATTCCATCTTTAAACATTAGAACAATCGTCTGCCTCATGCAAACTTTCTTGAGGGAGACATCCGCAGCTACAGATAAACCTGAAAAGAGGTAATCGCAGAGTCTTCTTTCATTGGGAAAAAATATCTTCCAAGCTGCGTAACACGTATTTGACCACAGCTTAAGGTCATTATCGCTGAGCATGTGAAATTGAAACCGAAGATTTCCTAGACACTGTTCTACAAACTCCCTTCGCCATGTGCTGTAAATGTCGCTGCATTCCTCCACGAAACCTGCATCCACCATCATCTTCACAATTTCCTTAAGGCGCCTCATAATTTCCGATGGAAGTGCATCCAGCACCAAGTTGACATCAGCATACGGTTTTTCTGTGGAGTCAAATACGGCTTTAAGGTATTTCTCCACATGACGACAGAAAAAGGGAACAAGCTTCTTATTATCCTTCTCAAGCACCTTTATACAATTCATAAGCTGTTGCTGGATTCCATCTTGTGAAGGTGAATTACTTTGAGTGTGCAGATGGTCTTGGAATCTAAGATCCCCATCTTCCGGTGAGGTGCCTAGAGTACTATCAACATCAGCGTTAGCTTCTTCATGACTGCTACTACTTATACTCCGTGGATCAACTTGAATGTTTACTAGATTTTGGAGTTGGAGGGGAAGATTCTCCCCTTGTCTGTGGCGCGAATAGTCACAAAGTTGGCTTTTGTACGGAAATAGGCAGATTTCACTGCCAAATTACCAAAATAGGCAAAAATGGGGGAATTTACGAAAATGGGGAAGTCGTCTTGGGGTATAACGACTTCATAAGAAGAAGTCGTGCCCCCCTGCACGACTTCACACTGTTCACATGAACAGTAGTGAAGTCGTGCACCCCTAAAACGATTTCTGGACTCTGTAATCGATTACTAGGAGCTGTAATCGATTACAGCTTGTTAAAATCGTGGCCCCCCTGCACGACTTCANCATTATAGGAAAAAAGTGCCCTGGTAATCGATTACAGACCCTTGTAATCGATTACCAGGTGTTTTTTAATTGGTAACAGCCCCTGTAATCGCTTACCAGGGTTTGTAATTTGAAGAAATGGCCCTGGTAATCGATTACAGACCCTTGTAATCGATTACCAGAGTAATTTGATTGTTGAAAATGTTTTTTATGAGGTGTTGTTGAAGGTGCAATTATTAAATTTTAGTTATGACATTGTTATGTTTCGATAGAGTAATTTTATTCTTTGAAATTAAAAAACAAACTTGTAAATGAAAGTTAAAGTATTTTATTGAATTGAAAATGCATTACATAAGTAGACAAATCTTAAAATAAGTACAATAATACTACTAAGTATCTAAGAGGAAGGTCCACCATGACGACGCAAAACCTCATGCTCTAAATGATCTACTCGAGTTTCCAATGTATCGAACCGGTCTCCCATGTTGATCTCGAGTTGTTCAAGTCTTGTATTAATGTTTTCATTCATGGTGTTGAAGCTGTCCCCCACAAATGTTCTAAGATCATTGATGCCCCTCATCAAGTCATCATATGAAGAAGTTTGAGGGTGAAGAATGCGCGGTGGTGGTGGTTGTTGTTGAGGACGTGCTGCACTTTGGCCTTGAGAAGGACGGGGAGCATTTTTTGGAACCCATATGTCGTTAGCATCTTGCGTAAATCCAAAGGAATCGAGTGATCCACGCGATATCCGCATTTGCCTTGTTCGGGGGCCAGGAATTTCATCATCCAATGGAATGTCAAAATGTTCCAAGATACGGGTGATNAAAAATGCATATGGTAAAGGAGCATTTTNCTTCAACGCCTTCTTCATCTTTTGTCGAATGAGATGGGTCCAGTTGATGTGCTTCCCCGTCATAATAATCCACAACAAAATTACATCTTCCTCAAAAGCCTGTGCAATGTTAGAAACACGTGGCAAAAAAATACGAG
>NW_014542917.1:647186-651767 GCF_000741045.1 Vigna radiata var. radiata | reverse complement strand
TTCAGGGGTCGAAAATTGATGAATTGGGTCCGATTCAGTTGGTGACGGTGGTGGTGAGAGTGACGGCGGGCTTTCGACCGGTGAAGGTTGACGGTGGCGACGTCCCGCGGCTGTAGAAGATGAGCCCCTAACCCTTTGCCTCTTCGAAGAATCCGCCATTTCAAAATTTCAATCGGTGCAAATTGAAGAGAATGGAGAGTAGAATATGAAAATGATGTTTAGAATTGAAAATAGTAGGAAAAGATGGGATTTAGGAGGTTTTTGAGGTGCTCCAATGGTGGAAAAGGGGGCTGCTGCGCGAGATAGGGTTTGGGGTGGGTTATGAGAGAGAAAAAGTTGATTTTATAGGGTAGGGATGCGCTTGTAATCGATTACAGGATTTGTGTAATCGATTACAAGCGACCCCTGGTAATCGATTACAAGCTTTGCGTAATCGATTACCAGGGCTCTGGTAGTGGGATGGCATTAAANGTCTGGTAATCGATTACTAGGTAAGTGTAATCGATTACCAGGGGTTTTTTTGCAAAAAAATGAATTTTAGTTGTATTATTTGAAAAGGAAATAATATGAAATGGATAAAGAAATTTGTCTTGTGGGAATAAATTGTTATTAATTGTTCAAACTACATGGTAGATCATAAAATACAATTTATTTTAAGGATTATCGATGTCCTCCAGTCCCACAAGTTGGTCTTCTTCTTTGGCGTTGCCCTCGTCTTTGTGGTTGGGGAGACTGCATACCTTCGTCTTCTCTTTGAATGGATTGTTGTTCGTTTTGGAAATCCAATGTGGGGCGATAAACGTGCTGTGATGAAGATGCGTTTTCGTATGCAGAGGATGGAGTCATTGTNGACGTTCCAAAATGATGTGAAGGACCCGCACTATATGTTGATGGACCTGCACTGTGTGGTGTTGATGGGGAATAATAACCATAAGTCTGTCCACCTTGAGGACACTGGGTTGGATATGGATAGTGCTGGTGGTCAAAGGAAGACCTATGTGGGACGTCATACGGCGGTGATGAACGATATGCAAATGGTGGTTGAAAATGTTGTTGTTGGTCCAAGTCATACTGATGAAAACAATATTGCGGTTAGTTTTGTAGGAAATAATAATCATTACACAATGAAAACATACGATGAAAGTTTAACCTCTTCGTCCGATGAGTCTTCTTTAATTGGAGCTAAATAGCGGATTGTATGACTTATGTACCATTGCATATACTCAGATTCGTCACGCAAGTGACCATTTCGGTTGAATGGAACACCGTTAAAGAAACGATTTTGACGGTCATTCCATAAAGCAATCCATTGTTTATGGCGTTCTTGCCAATCCCAGTCTGCTCGTCCTCTCATATCCTCTTTATGTATCTCGTCCAGATCTATGGGTGTTTGTGGGACAGGTTGTCGAAATCCAAATTGACGCATAACACGGTCTGAGTGGTGGAATTCTACAACTGAGAAACATATAAGAGGCACAACTGCTCGAGAAGTGGGGGGTAGTTCGACTGGAATGATGTCACGAATTTCATCACGTCGGTANGGAGTCCATAGGAACTGAAATATTTTAATAATTGGTTAGGAAATAATTTATACTATATTTCGGTCGAAATATTGAAATGTAGATTACCTGTTTTGGTGTAAGGTCATCCAATATCTGACGATATTGTTGTAAAGTTGTGGTGTTATGAAATATTGATTGAGTTGTACGACACCATCTTTTCGCCAGAGGAAAAACATTACCGNCATCAATGTCAGCCTGCTTGACCTCATGTATNTGNGGAGCAATACATGTTATTCTTTCCCAGGCCCAACACTGTAGCAAAATCATGCATCCGCCGATATTGTCTTGATCAACTCTTGTACCATGATCAAGAGCACGATATAAGCAGGAAAGAACTGCAGATGCCCANCTATAGTTTCCCACCATCTGCAAGTCAGCTAAAATTGGTAGGTACATCAAATGTACCATGCTTGCAGAACTATCTGGCATGAGTATGCTGCCAATTAGCATCAACATGTATGCTCTACTGTATTGTTCCACAACCTCATCCGGGGCGTCATGAGGNAACTGCCGAAATGTCTCATTCAGCCAGGACAATTTTATTCTATTGCCTCGGATAGTATTTTCCGGAGGCACATGTCCTAGCAGTTNCTCACAAAATAATGAGAGAGGTCCACTGCTTATGCCAGTAACAACATCACCTTCAATCGAAAGCCCTAGTTGGAATGCAACATCTTCCAATGTTACTGTACTTTCCCCAAGAGGGAAGTGGAAAGTATGAGTCTCAATTCTCCACCTTTCCACTAAAGCAGTCACCATGATGTGATTTATATCCATATTTGACACTTTCAAAATATGGTGAAATCCGGCTAGTTNTAGTATGTTGATCACTCGTTCATCAAGTTCATCAGCATGCTTCGCTATCCATAATGCATGTCTTCTCGGTCGAAGAACTCTTTCAGTTCCTTCCCAAATAGCCTTAACAACATGCTTGTCTTGAAGACGCAATAGTGACATATCAACGGGAAGATGACGTGTAAAAGCCATAAAGAATATTTTTTGGGCGTAACAAAAAAATATGNAACTCAATCAAAGGAGAGGAATGCAATTCTTTGTCTTGGAAGGTAATGCTTCTGGTGGTGCAAATGCAATGCTTCCTCCCACACCAATTTATGCACCAAATTCTTTCACGTGTTGGTTTGCCATTATTGAAATGCCAAGAATAAAGTAGTTGGGAATAATAAAAGCTTTCATATAATTTAGCTTTTGCAGGGCTACGGACTCATTTCAATCACATAGGCATGCCAAATGAACAGGACACCTAATTAGATTTTTTACTTTCACAAAAATTATATACAAAATACTTTTAATAAATATTTTCAAAATTATACAACAATAAATTTAAAATGGGCTAATTAATTCTTTTCCAAAATTTTTTTTAACCTAATTAAGTTATTTTTATTAATTTTTAATATATTTTTATAAATTAAGATGATTTAAATTAAAAATAAAATGAAAAAAGTGAAGTTGTGGGGGGGGTGCACAACTTCTACTATAGAAGTTGTGCACCCCCCCCACAACTTCACTTTTTTCATTTTATTTTTAATTTAAATCATCTTAATTTATAAAAATATANTTTCATTCATATAAAATTGCAACAAATTATGTTTACCATCAAAATGATCATATATAATTTATACAAGTTCTAAATCTATTTTCTGACTTTGTTTGCTAATATTAATAAATTATTTCGTTAAATNATATATGATAATTTATATATTACATTACTTGTACACATCAANAAACAGAACCTTGGTCATATCAAATCCATTCTGTGTAGAAAAGAAATATCACTGCCAAACATACGCATGCCTGCAACNATGCATGCAAAGCTAAACATAGCTCATGGTTCCAAGGAAAANTAGTACTTGCCTATTTGCAATGCTAATATATTTCATCTTCTTGCCATTCCTNCTTCAATACTTTGTCATTCCATCTTCACTACGTTGCCTTCATTTTTCAAACCAATCCATCTTACATTTTTCAACATATTTCATTCTCATTCCATCTTCTCCTTAAACACCATTACGTAATGGCATCGTCAAACTTCGGAGCATCTTCGTCATCAGAAAACATNGATGAAGAACAACCTTTGATACCAGATAATGTTGATGATTTCAGCACAGATGATGAAATGGATAATTTACTTCGCGATGAACNCGGTNATGACGATGAAATGACANCGTCATCTCAGCAAGTGATTCCAGAACTGCATGAGCGTATGCAATTCGAATCAAAGGAACAAACTGTTGCTGCTATCAAACAATATCACATCACCAACGGTTACAAATACAGCGTTGTNGAATCGAAGCCTAACATCTACGTTATTCGATGTCTAGAATACCACAACGGTTGTCAATGGCGATTGAGAGCAGCCTACAGCAAAGTCCGTAAATATTGGGAAATCAAAAATATTGATGGCCAACATACCTGTTTNCCAAACATACTTTCTCAAGATCATTCAAATCTTGATAGTACTCACATTGCCGCAATTGTATCAAATNCTGTCCGCACAAACCCCTCCATTCCCATAAAAAGTTTGATTGAAGATATTAAAGCTCGATTCGGATATTCCGTGTCATACAGAAAAGCTTGGATCGCAAAGCAAAAGGCTCTTGCTATGGAGTTTGGTGATTGGGAAGAGTCTTATAACCATTTACCCAGGTGGTTGCATGCGGTGAAGGAAGCAAACCCTGGTACAATATTACAGTGCACCGGTTCTCCAGTGGACATTGATGGACAAACAGACCATAATTGCTATATTATGGAAAGAGTTTTTTGGTCTTTTGGTCCTTGCATCCAAGGTTTAAAATATTGTAAACCCATCCTCCAAGTCGATGGGACGTTTCTAACAGGCAAATATCATGCAACGTTGCTCACCGCCATGAGTCAGGATGGCAATAGAAATCTTTTTCCTGTGGCATTTGCAATTGTTGAAGGTGAGACAAAGGAGGCCATGATATGGTTCTTTCAACTAATTCGAGAACATGTTTGCCCTCAACCAAATATTTGCATCATC
>NW_014542917.1:641232-646246 GCF_000741045.1 Vigna radiata var. radiata | reverse complement strand
ATGACTTCGACATTTTAGGAAAGAAGTCGAGCAAAAGATCCGGCAAATAGCTCCCAATTGTTATGGTGGTATTGACAAAACTTAATAAACCAATCGTCAGTTCCTCGCAAACCTTATCGAAGGAAACATCCGCAGCGACAGAAAACCCTGAAAAGAGGTAATCGCAGAGTTTCCTTTCATTGGGAAACAGTATCTTCTCAGCTACCCTGCACGTGTCTAACCAGTTTATAATCTTCCGTTTCTTGAGCTCTACAAATTGCAATTCAATTTCCAACCCAAGTTTCTGCAGACACTGTTCAAGAAACTCCCTTCGCCATTTGTTGTAAATGTCGCTGCATTCCTCCTTAAAACCCGCATCCACCATCAGTTTCACGGTTTCCTTAAGGCGCCTCATAATTTCCGATGGAAGTGCATTCATCACCAAGTTGATGTCAGGATCCGGTACTTCTTTGGAGTAGAACACGGCTTTAAGGTATTTGTCCACGTGACTACAAACCATGGAAACAAGCATATGATTCTCATTCTCAAGCTCCTTTATACAATTCACGAGCTGTTGTTGGATGATAAGACCATCATCAACGCTTCCATCTTGTGAAGGTGAATTGCTTTGAGTGAGTAGATGGCCTTGGAATCTAAGATCCCCATCTTCTGGTGAGGTGCCTTGAGTACTATCAACATCAGCATTAACACTCCCTGAATCATTAACTTTAATAATTATTTGATTGTGGTCCTCAAGCCGAAGGTTCTCCCCGTCTGTGTCGCTCGGATAGTAACGAAGCTGGAGGAGGGAATAACTGAAACACCCTCCGACAATGACTAACCACATTTTGATCTTCATGAGTTGTACTAGTAGACCTCCGCAGAAGAAATATAGTAGATCGATCTGGAATCCAAATTGAGTAAGATTTGACAAGCCAAGTGACATGGTAGCAAAAGCAGCACAAGAGACCAGGCTGTATGCATCTGGTTTACCCTTCACGAAATTATCAAACAAAAAGGAGTAAACAGAAGTGATTATGAGAACCAAAAATGACACATGAGATTCCAGCCGGAGAGAGGTGGAGCGCGATCTTGCCGGTGCGAACAAGACGGAAAAGCAAATGATGAAACTGAAAACAATGTAAAGAAGCATTTTCCACCAGCTCCAGTTTCCCAGTAAATGGTTGAAAGAGGAACTGAGTGCATAACAGAGCAATCCAACAACAGATGAAGCAAGACATACAAGTCTCAGTACCTTTGGTTTCTTTAGCCATCTCAGTATTTGGTTGAGCTTGACCATCGTATTCTTTCTCAAGAAAGAAAGCAATGTTTGCATTCAGCCATTCACATACTACAAATAGAGCGCAAGCCTCCATTTTTCAACGTGAAACCCCTGGCTGAAAATTCCGCCGAAAGGGGGAACGTGTTACTTTTTTGGCCTAGAAGGAACGCAAGGAAGAAACTAGAAAACCTTTTTGACCTACAATGCCAGCTTCATCTTCGAAGAACTCACTCCAAAGTACTTCAAATGAAATCTAGGTTACTTTTCTAACGGGGCAAATGTTCAGAGAATTGTCTATTTTTGTTACTTTTGTTCTACAAAATTCTAATTTATAAACAGTCAAATAAAAAAATTATTCAACTTTAGAAAATGGAAAATCATATTTGTAATGAAAACTTTATAAAACTAAAATTTCAAGTTCAAAAAACTAAAGAGAAAAAAGTGAATTGAAACTAAAAAAATTCTTATACAATTACACTAATTGAGTCATATAGACTCCACAAGTTATCTGTGGGGTTTTACACGAACTTTCTGAGAAAATTACCTGTGGAGTGTGAAGGTTGTCAAGAGACTCTCAATTCAAATGTTAGAAGCTTTTCTTAAAGCGTGTTGAGTTCATAGGACAATGTTTCACTTGTGGGGTTTCCATCAACTTTCACTTTCTAGAAAAATACTTGGGTCCTGACATTTAATAAAATTTTACACTTGCTTCTCATTTATTTTTTTATTTTTTATCTTTTTTTTTTCTATAAATATTCAAATTTTCTTTTTTAAAATAAGTATATTACTGTTAAAAGTGGTTTTGATCTGTGATTGAATTGGATGTTTAGAAACCATTTTCCAAATACTAGTGGACTGAAGGTTCTCACAAGGGTCATATGTTAGAGACATCATGAAGTGTGTTCAAATGAAAAATAAAAAATAAAAAAAAGATGATTTCTGCAAGGACTAAGTATACCTAGATAAAAACGGGACCGTGGTAATTTTTACACCAAATTCTTTTTAACACCCATTTCACATTATTTTTTATTATCTTTCACTCCTTTTTTAAAAAAATATAATTAAATAGTGTTTGTACAATCCAGGATGATGTTGAGCTATGAATGATTTCAATGTAATTGCCTTGAATTCAATCTAATGAAGATCTTTCCGTAAGAGCATGTGTAACAATTAAATACAAAAGAACTCGATATTTAGACCGACGAACAGCCTTACAAACTTGACTATGGATCATCTATAGATCTAATTACCAAACACCACCACTTGGATCGAGATCATACGTACGAGTCAGAGTTTAAGTCAAGCTCCATTGCTAATTAGTTTAAATTTGGTTTAATGTTTCAATAGGTTCCTATTTTCGCCTAGAATCTCAAATAGGTCCCTTTCTTTTTCAACGTCTCAATTGAGTCTTTTATTTTTGTAAAATTGATTCAAATAGGGCGTTTCTGTCAAATTGAGATAACACCGTTAATAAGGATATGCTGACAGTGTAGTTTTTTATTACGTGGTATTAAAAACGTTACTGAATTGTATTCTTTTAATTTTTGAATTAAAAAATGAAATATACAGAGTATACTTCATTTTTTAATTCAAAAAATTAAAAAAATACAATTCAGTCACATTTTCAATGCCACGTAATAGAAAACTACACGGTCAAGATACTCTTCTTAACGACGTCATCTCAATTTGACGGAAATGTCCTATTTGATTCAATTTTAAGAAAATAAGAACTTAATTAAGACGCCAAAAAAGAAAGGAACCTGTTTAAAATTCTGGATGAAAATAGAGACATATTGAGACATTAAACCTTTAAATTTTATTATGTATCTTTGTGTAGGAAGGACTTGATATGTTGTTGATATATTTGTAATCTTTAATATTTTGTTATTTTTTCTTGTAACTATAATATACTTTTATTTTTTGGAGGATAAATAGTTTGTAATTGATTTACTTGTAAATAAAAGGCTAACTCTTCTAACCAAGGGACAAAACTATTTTGACCATACAGTTATTTACTTTGAGTCAAACGAGTTCTCTGTATATTTTGTTTTTAGTTTAAGGCCTACATCTTTTTACCAGAACAAATTAACACTTACTGTAGGCCTTAGTAAAACACAATTCTAGTCTCACTCCTAGAGAAACCTATTACCATGAGGAACAGAAGAAGCAACGACGGCGATGGTCCAACCATGCAACAAATCATGTAGAATATTGAGGAGTTGAGGCATGAAAACGAGGAGATACGCAAGCATACACTTCTGGAAAGTGATTGCATAACTCAAATGACATTTTGATTCTAAATTATTGCAAACTTCATACATTTTTCTTGTATTTTAGATTCGTCTCCTCATCTAGAAGAAACAAATTGCTGAGAGAATTTCGAATGTCTTGAAATCCAAACTCAATATACTCGTCAGCTTCATTACCAAGAACAACTAGAAAGCTGTTATAAAATTTTCCATATTCTGGCAACAAGAACCCTTCAATGGATTTTATTATTCGTTCCCTCAGTTGTTTATCAGAGACCGTCCATGTAGATTGAATTGTGCATGTCTCCTCAAAGTGCAGGTTGAACAAACGAATCTTTTCTATCATTAACTCCGCTACCACATGAGCTTCCGCCCACTCCTTTGTCTCAACCTTCAAAAACTCCACCATCTTATTCCACGACCCTCTTAGATACAGGTTGCACTTTTGTTCCAACTTTGCTCTGTTTTGTCGAAACCAATCATCGTGGAATTTTAAATCACGGGTCTTTTGTTCTATGTAGCTGAGATTATTGATCATAAAAATATAGCCTAATGCGGGATCAGCGTAGTAGTCTTTAGACTTTACTTCCAACTCGCTCTCTAACAACTCAATCATCCTTCCTAACACAACCCAAAATGAAGAATATCCGATGTTGTTAGAATTATCAAGGATGTAGTTCATTGTTTCCCAAGTTATCAGATGAAGCCCTCCGTGGGTAACAGGTGCCTGCACATTATTAGTGTAAATAGTATTCCTCAAACTGCATAAAATAGACAATTTTTTGCAAAACCCTTCAAGATCAGGTACGCATGACAATTTTGGAAAACACATCGCTGAGATCTCGCCTATCAGCTCGTGCAATGATTCCAACATTTTAGGGACGATGTTGGACAAAAGATTCGGCAAATGGCTCTCAGTTGTTATGGTGATATCGGCAAAAGTCAGTAGATCAGTCGTCAGTTTCTTGTAAACCTTCTCGAAGAAGACATCCGCATCAAAACGTCTCTCTGAAAAGAGGTAATTGCATAGTCTCCTTTCATTGGGAAACAGTACCTTTGCAGCTGCCTTGCACGTTTTTAACCACTTCTCAAAATCGTCATTGCTGGGCTTCTGAAATTGTAACCCAAGTTCCCGCAGACACTGTTCTAGAAACTCCCTTCGCCATTTGATGTAAATGTCGCTGCATTCCTCCGTGAAACCTGCATTCACCATCAGTATCACGGTTTCTTTAAGGTGCCTCATAATTTCCGATGGAAGTGAATCCATCACCAAGTTAATGTAGGGATCCGGTACTTCTTTGNAGTCAAACACGGCTTTAAGGTATTTGTNCACATGACTACAAANCCTGGGAACAAGCATCTGATTCTCCTTCTCAAGCTCCTTTACACAGTTCGTGAGTTGTTGGATGCTAAGATCCCCATCTTCTGGTGAGGTACCAAGAGAAGTATCAACATCAGCATTAGCTTGTTGTGACTTACTTCTTAGATGTTCTGGTGAGTTACC